>NW_017731898.1:565720-574403 GCF_001890085.2 Hipposideros armiger
GGGTGCTGCCCCACGACCTCCACCAAAGCCCATGTAAGGAGCCAAGTCCTTAAGACCGAAGAAATATTCTCTGGGGGAAAAAATAAAACGGAAACTATACATTATATTACCATGTTAAGTGTATTTGTTGCCAGCTAGAGTGGGGATTGTGTGTGTCAATACTTGCTTTTACCAAGTATTCGAGTGTATAGTGCTGCATTGTCTTTTCATGAGGGAGAAAACTTATGTACCTTAACTTGGGTTTCTTTTGTATTTGTATCCTCTCCCTCCCTAGTTTGCGTAGCTATATGGGAAAAATGAGATTAAGGCATCTGAGTGTTTGATTAATTTGACCTGGCTAATTGGTGTTTTTAAAACGGAAACTATGAGAGGAAGGAAAAAGTGTTGTTGAATGGAGGAGCACATCGGGAAGTCACATAGACTGAGGTGTGCCTATCCCTGGACACAAAGACTAATAGAAAGTGCATGACTTCTATAGCTTTTAAGGGGATCTTTATCCAGATCCTTCATAAAATTATTTCATGAGTGCCCTAATGGTTTATTCTAGAATTCATGAATTGGAAAGTTATCGATTTAGAGGTATATGTTTATTTTAAATTTTAATTAGGAATAGATTGATAAGGACTGGCTTTGCTAGTTAGGTTTTCTAAATTTAAAATATACATCGTGTTGGGCCGGCTGAGTGGCTCAGTTGGCTAAGAGCTCGTTCAAGAGTGTAAGCTCTGAGCAAGAACAGTTCAAATCCAGGCCCGAGCTGAGCTGCCAACAGATGGCAGGATGGCTCAACTAAAAAAATACATACATATACACACACACACACATCGTGTTGGGAAACATTTTTTGTAAGTGTATTCAAAAGAATGACAGGAAGAGGGTGGAGTATTTGAGGGTAGAGATGGTCTTGTTAATTGGAGAACCCTTTAGCTGAAAAACCCAGAGGAAACTGCTGACCTTGACTTAATCATGGTCAGCATACCAATGCATGTGCTGGAATAGCTGTGGCAAATCCTGAATTTGTCAGAACACTGAACGTAGGCAAGAATGTATCCATCCTTTGGGGAGGCCCGTAAGACTTATATCTGTCCTCCTTCATTCCTCTACACTGCAAATGCTTTATTCTTAAGATTTGGAATTGGGGACGAACAGCCAAGTCGTCCTTCAAGCTTAGTTGTGGAGGCCGCAGCTAGCTCATCTGATCGCCATCCAGCTGCCAGTCGGCAGCTCATGGGTGCTCAGCTCAAGGTGCCAATATTCAATCTTAGTTGCAGGTGGGTGTAGCTCACCATCCCATGCGGAAGTCGAACAGGCAACCTTGTTAGGAGGACTTGCACCAGCTGAGTCATCCTGGCAGCTCCGCTGGGGCGCACCTCACTGGCCCATGTGGGAATTGAACCGCTACTGTGTTCCTCAAACTTGACACTAGGGGTATAGGCAAAGTATGATCTTGTCTCCAAGGATCCTACATTGAAGAACCTAACACTGCTAAGAATTGATTTAGCAGTTTTTCTCTTTGAAGATAATCCCAAACTAATCTTGGTTTTTGGAATGCCAGAGATAACTTGCACAAAAGGGCTTTCCCTGTGCTTCAGGCTCTAAAGTAGCCCCATCCCACCTGCCTACCCAGTACCATTTGCCAATAACTCAAACCAATATCTTGCCCAATGGATAATCAGGATACCTAATTTCTACCTGTGAGGAAGTTACCTGCTATGTAGGCATCCATCACCTACCCCCAAGAAGAAAGCAACATATGCTGTCAGGAGTGGCCCACAAGTTAGTTTGAGGTTCTCAAGATGTTTGGACAGCAAAATTAGTCTGTTCTGCTTAAGCTATTGTGGACTGAAGTTCAAATAGTTGGTCACAAAAAAGATCAGATGTAGACCTGAGTCCCTATCTCCCACCCAGTTTTAATGGAACTTATTTGTAGGGGAAAACTTAATTGCAGTCTTAGCATTTCCCTGACATTTTTAAAGTATTCTCCAGGCTCAATGTGTGACCAGTATTCAAGCCAGGAAGAGGCCTCTGCTTCCAGCCATTGGTTCAAGGTACACCTATGAAGTTACTGGATTTCAAGTCATTTCCCTGTAGTAAGGATTCATTGTGGTCCTGGGCTACCCTTTCCTTAAACGCCCCAAATCCTGGATTTTAATTTTTATTTGTTTAACTTTGCATAATATGCATGAAGAAAAAATTATTCATTGCCTATCACTATTTCAGTAACTATTTGGTATAGAGGTATGTCAATGTATGTATAAACAAGCTAATAGGCTTCTCGAAGAAAACAGCCAGTAGATGAAAGAACAGGCTAGGATCTAGGTTGATTCATTTGTTAAGTAAGTATTGCCCATGTACTTGCCACTTTGAGTCCAGGAAGTCCCCCATTAAGCAGACATCTGGTTAAGAACCTAAGACAGCTGACTTGAATATAAACCTCACCTCTGATACTTGGAGCTTTGTGACTTTGGGTGAGTTACCTATCTTCAATTTTCTAATCTTTAGGATGGTCATTGCTATTTCATAAGAATTTTGGTGAGGGCCGGCCGAATGGTGCGTTGGTTAAGAGTTGGCTTGGGACGCCAGCTCTGAGCAGCAGGGCCACCGATTCAGATCCCACATGAGGGCCAGTGGCTGCGCCCTCTACAGCTAAGATGGTGAGCAACAGCTCGACCTGGAGCTGGGCTGCCGTGAGTTGCTGGCAATGGCGTAGGCTGCAGTGGGGCTGGCCTGCAGCTGCCGGGAGCGCCATCCAATGGCCAGCGACCGATCTGCATCAGCCGGAAAGAGCACAGTGATCACAATACCAACATGGGCCAATTAAGCAACGTCCTCCACAACTAGACTGAAGAACAAAAGGACAGCAATTTGTCTGTTCCCCTTCCCCCAATTCCCGAGCGCTGTTTCCATCCCCCAATTCCCCAATTAAAAAAAAAAAATCTTCGAAAAAAAAGAAAAAGCAAGGCTTCAGTTGCTAAATTTAAGTAAGCTAAGGGGAAAGTTCAGGTCTACAATCCTTTATATGAAATCCTTGAGATCTTATTTGTTTTGGAGTTTTTTACTTTAAAACAATAATACAGGGCTGGCCCAGTGGCTCAGTTGGTTAACAGTTGGCTTAAGAGCACGAGCTTTGAGCAACAGGGCCGCCGGTTCAATTCTCACATGTGCCAGTGACGCTGCGCCCAAGCTGAGTTGTCGCTGAGCTGCCAACAGGTGGCAGGATGGCTCAGCTGGTGTAACAACAAGATTGCCTGTTTGATGGTGGGCTATGCCCACCCGCAACTAAAACTGAACTCAGCACCTTGAGCTGAGCTGCTGCCCCGATGGCTCAGTGGATAGGGCGTGTGCTCTTAACAACAAGGCTGCCAGGTTGGACTCCCGCACGGGATGGTGGTTATGCCCACCCACAACTAAGACTGAACTTGGCACCTTGAGCTGAGCTGCCGCCCCGATGGCTCAGTGGATAGGGTATGCATGCTTAACAAGGCTGCTGGTTTGACTCGCGTGTGGGATGGTGGCTACGGCCACCCGCAACTAAGATTGAACACAGCACCTTGAGCTTAGAGGCCACGAGCTGTGGATGGGAAACCAGATGGTGACTGCTGCCCTCTACAACGAAGATTGAATAACAACTTGGCTGGTCCCCTTGCCCAGTTCTCCAACACTGTTCTCCTCCCCCAATTCCCCAATAAAATCTTTTTTAAAAAAAGACTAATACTTACTTAAAAAAATAGTAATACAGAGATACTGTTTAATATATAACATTCTCAAAAGGATCTGGAGCAGCATCTAGGATCAAATATGAATATTTCTGAAGCAAAATATAAGAACAGTCATGTTAAATGGAAGAAATAAGGACTATAAATTACCTAACGTGAGTTTCATGCCAGGTTTTGCTACCACATGAGTGCCAAAACTTGATTTTTAGAGCTGTTTTTTCAGTTGCAGACAAGGGATTGTGCACCAATGGTACACAAAGTTGGAGAAGACAGGTCCAGATCACCTGGGCCTTGTAGGCCCTGGTAAAGGCTCTGGAGTTCACTGGAAGTGTGATGGTAAACAATGAGATACCACACCCTTTAAGGTGGCTATCAAGATAGTAACAAGTGCTGATGATGTGGCGAGGTTGGAATCCTTGGAATCCTTATACGCAGCTTGTGGGAATGTAAAATGGTGCAACCACTTGCAAAAACAATCTGGCAG
The DNA here is from genome assembly GCF_001890085.2 of Hipposideros armiger. NCBI lineage: Eukaryota > Metazoa > Chordata > Mammalia > Chiroptera > Hipposideridae > Hipposideros > Hipposideros armiger. The sequence continues at coordinate 569,918 of NW_017731898.1, forward strand.
TTCCTCAAAAAGTTAAACAGAGAGAGTTTAACTATATAAACTAGCCATTCCACTCCTAGATACATGCCCAAGAGAACTGAAAACAGCCACATAAAGACTTGTACATGAATGTTCATAGCGACATTATTTATAATAGCCAAAAAGTAGAAACAACCCAAATGTCAACTCATGAATGGATAAATGTGGTATACCCATACAATGGAATATTATTTGGCCATAAAAAGAATGGAGTTTTGCTACATGTACATTGATGAACCTTGAAAACATACTAAGGGAAAGAAGCTAGTCATAAAAGACCATATATTGCATGATTGCATTTATATTAAATGCCCAAAATAGGCAACTATAGAGACAGAAAGTAGATTAGTGGTTGCCTAGGAATGGAAAGGGTGGGTCTGGGGAAAAGGGGAGTGACTGTTAAATGGTATGGGATTTCTTTTAGGGATAATGAAAATATCTCAAAATTGATTGTGGTGATAGTTGCACATTTCTTGAACATATTAAAAACCACTGAATTTTACACTTTAAGTGTGGTATGTAAATTGCCATATTTCCCTATGTATAAGACGCACCCTTTTTCGAAAAATTTGGGGTCTAAAAACTGGGTGCATCTTATACAGTTGTTGTAGTTTTCTTTACTTGCATTTCCCACTTTTTCGCGCTTGTTGTCTTTGTGCTCATTGTTTCGCACTTCTTACCGGTATATTAGGTTACGTTTTGCCACGTTCTGCTCAGAAATGGCTCAGAAAAGATTTTTGTACAGTGCTGAATTCAAGTTAAAAGTGATCCAATTTGCAAAAGTGAATGGAAATTGTGCTGCTGAACGTAAGTTTGGTCCTCCTCCAACTGAGAAAATAATCCGAGACTGGCTATGGTTGGGAGTTTTGACAGTGATGAGGAGTTGTATGAATTTTATGATGAATAAAACTTGAGTTCAATAACTTTGTAATACATTTTTTTTCCAAATTTCGGGCCCCCAAATTAAGGTGCGTCTTATACATGGGGAAATATGGTATAGCTCAATAAAGCTGTTACAGGGGCCGGCCGAGTGGTTCAGTTGGTTACAAGTTGGCTTGGGAGCATAGACTCTGAGCAACAGAGCCGTCAGTTTGGATCCCACATGGGGGCCAGTGACGCTGCGCCCTCTACGGCTGGGATGGTGAACGACAGCTTGACCTGGAGCTGGGCTGCTGTGGGTCGCCGGCGAAGGCATGGGCTGCATCGGGGCTGCAGTGGGCTGCTGTGAGCTGTCATGGGTTGGCTGGCAGCCGCGAGAGCTGCCATGAACTGCTGTGAGCCACTGTAAGCAGCCGTCCAATTGCTGGAGAGTGACTGCCTCAGCCAGGCGGAGCGAAATAATAATACCAACATGGGCCAGTGAAGTGGCGTCCTCCACAACTAGACTGAGGAACCAAAGGACAGCAACTTGTCTGTTCCCCTTCCCCAATTCCCCAATAAAATCTTTAAAAAATAATAATGATAAATAAATAAAGCTGTTACAAACTTAAGATAAAGTGATGGTAATCCATTGGAGAGTTTTGAGCAGAACAGTAACATGATGTGACTCAGATATAGTCTGTTCATGACAAATAGCTATTCTTTTTCTTATTTTTATTATACCACAGCTATTTCTGAATGTTAGATGAGTATTTTCCAAACATCAGGCATTTGTGTACCTCTTTGGGTATTTCTGCCATAATTATACTGTCATTTTATTTGAATTGACTTATTTTTACATTTTTTTATAAAAAAGGAAATCATATCAGTATTCCAAATGGAAAACTAATAACTTGCCATAAATAGAAGGTAATGTGTGTTTTTTTAAAAAAAATGGCTTTTAAATTTCAAAAAAGTGTTGGTTTATCACCAAAATGATTTTCATCACCAAAAAAGGTACCACCTAAAGTCATCCCGTAAATGTACCTGGGAAATGTCTACTGAGCTGTAATCTTGTGCTGTCAGGGACAGTGTGTAGATGGTCAGTTATATTGTCTGACATACAGCAGCTCAAAATTTGTGGATAAATAAATTTGCTCAGCCTATGGAAAAGTCAGCGATTAATGAGAATTTCCTTTGCATAAAAAGAAATTACCTCTACATTTGAATAAAAAGAGTCCTAAGCCACACCTCCAAAAAGCATGATTCAAAGTGCTTGGGTAAGATCTGGGAATCTGAATTTTAATAGCATTATGGGTGTCTTATAATTCAAGTGAAGACAATGTTGCAACAGGGCAAGAGATGAACTGTGCCAACTGCTGCTAATAAGTCAAATGAGGATTGAGCAATGACTACTGGCTCGAGAAGGTTCAGTGAACTAATGGGGGCAAATCATGATCAGAGTGGGCTCGAAAGAGAATGGGACAGAATGTCTTTAACATATATTATCACTAAATATGATACTAATTGTAGAAAGAGAATGGGAAGAGAACATTGGAGACATCTTATTCAAGGAGTTTTGCTGAGGGGTGGCCGGTTAGCTCAGGTGGTTAGAGTGCAAGCTCATAACACCAAGGTTGCCGGTTTGATTCCCACATGGGCCACTGAGATGTGCCCTCCACAACTAGACTGAAACAGCTGCTTGACTTGGAGCTGATGGGTCCTGGTGTTCCCCAGTTAAAAACGCAGTGTTCCCCAGTTAAAAAGAAAAAAGGGAGTTTTGCTGAAAAAAGGAAGGAAAGAAATAGGGCAGTGGCTGGAGGAAGAAGTGGGGTCAATAGAATTTTATAAAATGGTAGAAATATCAGCATATTTGCTTGAGGATGGGAAAATTGAGAGAAATAGAGAAAAATTGATGATGTAGGCGAAAGAGCGAGAGCCATGTCCTTGAACAGACAAGAAGGGATGGAGTTCAGGGCACAAGTGGAGAGGTTGGCCTTGGACAGGAGCATGGACAGTTTATCTACAATAACAGGAGAGGAGATGGAATATACAATCCAAAAGGTTATTTGCTTCTTTTACTCGTTTTTCTCAGGGAAGTAGGAGGCAAGGTCATCAGCTGAGAATGAGGATACGGGAAGGGGGAATTGGAGGTTTGAAGAGAAAGAAAAGAGAACGGAATTAGGCGCCTAGAAGAGTGGAAAGTGAGTGGGCTAGGGAGTGCAGTCTGGTGTAGTGTGATTACCCAGCAGCAGTAGAGGTTAGAGCGCAGGGCCTTAAAGGGAGACCATTTGGCATGATGAAGTACTATTCAATTGTACAGGTACAGACCCGAAGTGGATGGAGAATTGGATTTACCTGGAGCTGTGGGTTTCCCAAATGAGTACGCTGAAGTGAGAGGGGGCAAAGGAATTGGGATTATACTCAAGGGAGTGATTATACCGACTGACCATGGAAGTTAAGGATGAGGAGGAAAGATAGGACATGGGGAGGAAAAGGCCCAGTAGGTTCAAGTTTTGGTTGGGATTAGGAGAGTAGAACTGGTAAAAAGTACGAGTTCAGAGAATATGATGTTTAAAATTGAAAATATGGAGGGGTTTCAGTTACTTGTCAAGGGTTTGGGGATAGCCAGGTTTTCTTTAGGGGACATGGGAAGGTTGAAGGTGGAGGATGGTACTGTTGATGAATCCTGAATTCCAGAGGGCCATGAAAGTGTTTCAAGGATGTGGGGAATAATGCAAAATAGGGTCAGAAGGGCTGCATGGAAACTAGAATCTGGGAGATGAAGGGTGGTGTGGAGTCCCAGGCTTCTGTGGTGACAGCACTGTACATGAGCAGGGATAAGGACCACGGTGCAGTGAGAACTGGCAGACATCACGCCTCACAAATGTGCGGTGGAGCCTGGAGTCTCAGCTTACCTGTCTGTAGGTCCAGGAACCCAAACTTCACAGCTCCTCCTCAGAGCCATTTTCCTGACCTCTTTTCTCTGCTTTCTTGCCTCAGGTCAGTGTTGCACTCATTGCTGAAATATGGGGGTATCTGGGAAGGCAGCAAGGTGAAAGTGGCCCTGGGCATCCCAGAAGCACTGGGATGAAGATGGGGAGCACTAGCAGAGGAGGAGAGAAATTGGGGTGGGGAGGAGGAATGTAGAGTGCCCCCTCCCATTCCCCCACTCCCCAAAGAGAAGTTCTGATGACACATCCTTTTCTCCAGTATAAGGCACTACATAACCTACCCTGATCCAGGCCACCTGAAATTTAGGTTAAAGATGATGTCATGCTACCACAATGAGATATCATCTCACACCTGTCAGAATGGCTATCATCAAATCAACAAAGAGCAAGTGTTGGCAAGGATGTGGAGAAAAGGGAACACTCGTGCACTGTTGGTGGGATTGTAAATTGGTGCAGACACTATGGAAAACAGTTTGGAGGTTCCTCAAAAATTTTAAAATACAAATACCATATGACCCAGCAATTCTACTTCTGGGTATTTATCTGAAGAAAACAAAAACACTAATTCGAAAAGATATGTGCATCCCTATGTTCATTGCAGCATTATTTACTGTCACGTCCAGCGTGGCAAGGGCAAACGGGTTTCTCTTGAGGGG
>NW_017731898.1:574593-578544 GCF_001890085.2 Hipposideros armiger
AAATGCTATGCCTTTGCATATCCGCCGCCTAGCCCCTAGGACACCTGATTACTGTGTCCTCCCAAGAGGAGATTAACTGTTTGCATTTCAACAGGTCCCAGTCACACCGTGAGACACTCCTCAGAGGGAGCCTTATCGGCCTCTGTCATACCGGGGCACCCCCTCAGAGAGAATTCAGCTTTCCGGTCATACCGGGGCTTTTCTCTCAACTAATGGGAAAAGAGGCTAAATGCGGGGGGGCATGTTAATAGAAATCGGCTTCAGGCAACAATTTACAATAGCCAAGATATAGAAGCAGCCTAACCATCAATAAATGAATGGATAAAAAAAGTTGTGGTACATATATACAATGGAATATTAGCCATAAAAACGTATGAAATCCTACCATTTGTGACAACATGGATGTACCTAGAGGGTATTATGCTAAATGAGTGAAATAAGTCACACAGAAAAAGAAAAATACCCTATGCTCTCACTCATATGTGGAACCTAAAGAACAAAATTAATGAACAAATAAAACAGAAACAAACTCATAGATACAGAGAGCAAATTGATGGTTGTCAGATGGGAGGAGGGTTGGAAGGATGCGTGAAAAAGGTGAAAGGGATTAAGAAGTACAAATTGCCAGTTATAAAAATAGTCACGGAGATGTAAAGTACAGCATAGGGAATGTAGTCAATAATATTGTAACAGCTATGTATGGTGTCAGATGGGTACTAGATTTATCAGGGTGATCACTTTGTAAGATATATGTCTAATCACTATGTTGTACACCTGAAACTAATATAATATTGTATGTCAACTGTAGCTGAAAAATACATTAAAAAAACAATAATAAAACAATAAAAATAAATAAAATACAAAAACAATGATGTCATGGACAGGAAGCCAGTCCTCATCAATTTTATTACCTGGGGATGCACATAGAGGGCAGTATAGTGCAGCAGTTAAATGCTCAGCTTTGGGGCCACCGAGTGGCTCAGCTGGTTAAGGGCTCACTTGGGAGCACCAGCTCTGAGCAGCAGGGCTGCGGTAAGGATCCCACATTGAGGGCCAGTGACGCTCGCCCTCTACAGCTAAGATGATGAACAACAGCTCGACCTGGAGCTCGGCTGCTGTGAGTCACTGGTGACGGTGTAGGCTGCAGCGGGGCTGCAGTGGGCTGCCGTGAGCTATGTGAGTGGCTGGCAGCCAGTGTGAGCTTCCAGGAGCAGCTGTGAGCGGCCGTCCAGAGGATGGCAACCGATTGCCTCACCCAGGAAGAGCACAATGATAATACCAACATGGGCCAGTGAAGCGATGTCCCCCACAACTAGACTGAAGAACAAAAATAGCAATTTGTCTACCTGTCTGTTCCCCTCCCCCAATTCCCCAATAAAATCTTTAAAAAAAAAGCTCAGCTTTGGAGTCAGACAGACCTGAACCTGAATCCTGCTTCACAGTAAGTAGCCTTGTGACATTGGGCAAGTTATTTTCTCTCTCTGAACCTCCATAACTTCATTTAAAAATGGAAATAGTTATACTTCACAGGACTGCTTTGAGAATTAAATGAAATTATATGCAAGGGAATTTGCATAGAACCTGCCAGGTAATGTAACATTACAAAGGGTGGCAGTTATTATTCCTGGCCCAGTCATCAGCTTTGCATGTCTTAAAAACTCAGTTTTTAAAATAGCTTCATGGGCCGGCCGAGTGGCGCATTGGTTAAGAGCTGGCTTGGGAGGCCAGCTCTGAGCACCAGGCCCCGGTTCTGATTCCACATGAGGGCCTGTGACACTGCCCTCTATAGCTAAGATGGTGAACAACAAGGAGCTGGGCTGCTGTGAGTCGCCAGCGACAGCGTAGGCTGCAGCCCCTGCTGCAGCGGGCTGCCATAAGCTACCCTGTGTGGCCGGCAGCCAGAGTGAGCGGCCAGCAGCCAGTGTGAGCTGCCGAGAGCCGCTGTGAGCAGACGTCCAGAGGCCGGCGACCTCACCTGGGAAGAGTGCAATGATAATACCAACATGGGCCAGTGAAGCAACGTGCTCCACAACCAGACTGAAGAACCAAAAGACAGCAACTTATCTGTTCCCCTCCCCCGATTCCCCAGTGCTGTTCCCCTCCCCCGATTCCCCAATAAAATCTTTAAAAATAAATAAATAAATAAAATAGCTTCATTGTGGGTAATTGATATACAATAAATTGTAGATATTTAAAGTGTACAATTTATCCACAACGAGACTGAAGAACAAAAGGACAGCAACTTGTCTGTTCCCCTTCCCCGATTCCCCAATGCTGTTCTCTCCCCAATTCCCCAATAAAATATTTAATAAATAAATAAATACAGCCAGCCGAGTGGCACGTTTATTAAGAGTTGTCTTGGGACTCCAGCTCTGAGCAGCAGGGCCCCGGTTGGGATCCCACATGTGGTCCAGTGACGCTGCGCCCTCTACAGCTAAGATGGTGAACAACAGCTCGACCTGGAGCTAGGCTGCCGTGAGTCGCCAGCAATGGCACAAGCTGCAGTGGGACTGGCCAGCAGTGGATATGAGCCACCATGAGCAGCCATCCAATGGCCAGCAGGTGACTCTCTCACCCGGGAAGAGCACAATGATAATGCCAACATGGGTATTGTTCCCCGATTTCCCAACGCTGTTCCCCTCCTCCAATTCCCCAATAAAATCTTAAAAAATAATAATAATAAAGTGTACAATTTATGTAAACTTTGTATGTATATATCCATAAAACCATCACCGTATTCAAGACAATGAACATGTAGGTCACTCCTGAAGATGCCTCTTGCTTCTTTGTAATCCCACCATCCTGTCACTCCAGCCCCTTCCCCAGGTACCTGCTTTTTGTCACTATAGGTTAGTTTGCACTTTTAGAATTTTACGTAAGTGAAATCCTACAGTATAGGAGGTTTTTGGGGTTTTTTGTCTTGCTTTTTTCACTCAGCATAATTATTTTGAGATTCTTCATTGTTGCATGTATCCATAGTTGGTTCCTTTTATTGTTGAGTAGGATTTCATTGTACGGGTGTGGCAGTTTTGTTTATCCATTCACGTGTTGATGAGCACTTTAGTGTGTTTCCAGTTCTTGCCTATTATATATAAAGCTACTATAAACATTTATGTACAAAGTCTATGTGGATATATGCTTTCATTTCTCTTGGTTAAATACCTAGGAATGGAATCACTGGCTGGATGTGTGACAGTATAGGTGTATATTTAACTTTTAAAGACACTGCCAAATTGTTTTCCAAAGTGATTGTACCATTTTACATTACTACCAGCAATGTATGAGAGTTTCAATTTCTTTGCATCCTCTCCAACTTATTTTTTTTTAATTTTAGACATTCTAACAGTTATGTAGTACTGTCTCATTATTAATTTGTTTTTCCATAATAACTAGTGATGTTGAGCATCATTTCATGTGCATACTTGCAAAATATATGTCTTTTGTGAGATGTCTGTTTGAATGTTTTGCTCATGTTTTTAAAATTAGTTTGCTTGGTTTTGAGAAACCTTTATTCTGAATGCAACTCATTTATTAGATATGTGATTTGCATATTTTTCTTCCAGTTTGTGACTTATCCTTTCATTCTCTTAACAGTGTCTTCTGAAAGTAGAAGGTATTGATTTTGTTGAAATCAAGTTTATTTTCTTTTATGGATTATGCTTTTCAATCTAAAGTATTTTCTTTCCTTAATGTCACAATGTTTTTCTCCTGGAAGTTTTATAATTTTAGGTTTTATATTTAGGTTTGGAATGCATTTTAATTAATTTTGTATCTGGTATGAAGTATGGATCAAAATTATTTTTTTTACATATGAATATCCAGTTGTACCAGCAATATTTGTTAAAAAGACTATTCTCGGGCTGGCCGAGTGGCGTGATGGTTAAGAACTGGCTTGGGACGCCAGAGGGCCCCGGTTCGGATCCCACATATGAGGGCCAGTGACACTGCCCT
>NW_017731898.1:584769-587009 GCF_001890085.2 Hipposideros armiger
CACTGCTGCCTGCACAGTGCCAGCGTCTCACAGCAGCCCAGCTCCAGGTTGAGCTGTTGTTCACCATATTAGCTGTAGAGGGCGCAGCGACACTGGCCCTCATGTGGGATCTGAACCGGGACCCTGCTGCTCAGAGCTGGCGTCCCAAGTCAACTCCTAACCAACGCACCACTCGGCCGGCCCAGCTTTTTTATCTTGATTATAGCTTTCTGTTCTGTTGCTTTTGGGTGGTGTTAAAAATATGGTGGCTTGCTCTCTGAGATTTCCTGGCTCTTGATCCCTACTCCACTTTTATTTGGACCTCCTCTTCCTTTGTCTCTATTGTCCCTGTCCTGCTTATTTTGATACCTCTCTCAGCAATTTTTCTTCAGTATGGGGCCTGTGATGAAAGAGAGCCCCTGATGGTCAGTTTGGAGAGTTCAAAGGAGTGAGGTTGCTCCAACCTATTTAGGCCTTACTGCCATGGTTGGGCCCTTGCCTTCACTTGTTACCGGAGAAGTCAAAATTTCTCTTAGTTTCAGCTGTTGTCAGATTGGCCTGCCATGTTTACTATTGGATATTTGAAGTTTCTCCTGTTCTCATATATCTCTGACACCCCGGTTGCTTCCTCTGTTCTCTCCCTCATAGACCCCAGTAACAAGCAGGTCCTGTGGCTCTTGGTGGTTTGCTCCCACTGCTCGTATTTTGGAGCTTGTGGTGACACCTGGTCACCTAGTTTGTTGTAAATGTTGTCCAGGAATTTTGGTTTTGCCAACTAGTTGCTCTGTTTTGTTTTTGTGGGGGATTTGAGAAATCTAAAACCTAGGCTGCTACTGCTGCTGCCGTTTCCCCACCATCACCACACATACCCACCCCAATTTTTCTTGTATTGAGCTCTGCTTGTGCTCTATTCTTTTTTCATGTTGGAATGATATGTGTACTTGTCTATTATCTGTTTCTCCTTAGACCAGTGGTTCTCAACCTGTGGGTCACGACCCCTTTGGGGGTCGAACAACCCTTTCACAGGGGTCGCCTAAGACCATCAGAAAACAAAAAGATATTTACATTATGATTCATAAAAGTAACAAAATTACAGTTATNGATGGTGCCAACTTGGGCCAGTGAAGCAACGTCCTCCACAACTAGACTGAAGAACAAAACGACAGCAACTTGTCTGTTCCCCTTCCCCCAGTTCCCCAGCACTGTTCCCATCCTCCCCATTCCCCAATAAAAATCTTAAAAAAAAAAAAAAGACTATTCTCTCTCTATTGAATTGCCTTTGCATTTTTGTAAAAAATCAGTTGACTATATATTTGTGGGAATATTTCTGAACTCTATTTTGTTCCAGTGATCTATTTGTCTATCTTTATGCCAATGACACATTACCTTTTTTTTTTTTTTTAAGATTTTATTGGGGAGTTGGGGGAAGGAACAGCGTTGGGGAATAGTGGAAGGGGTACAGACAAGTTGCTGTCCTTTTCTTCTTCAGTCTAGTTGTGGAGGACGCCACTTCATTGGCCCATACTGGTACTATCATTGCGCTCTTCCTGGGTGAGGCAGTCACTCGCCGGCCATTAGACAGCCGCTCATGGCAGCTCAAGGCAGTTCATGAAAGCTCACGCCAGCTGCCAGCCAGCCCACTGCAGCTTACGCTGTCGCCGGCCACTCAAGGCAGCTCAGCTCCAGGTCGAGCTGTTGTTCACCATCTTAGCTGTAGAGGGCACAGCATCACTGGCCCTCATGTGGGATCTGATCCGGGGCCCTGTTGCTCAGAACTGGTGTCCCAAGCCAACTCTTAACCAACGCACCACTCGGCCGGTCCCACTGACACATTATCTTGATCACTGTAGCTTTACTGTAAGTCCTAAAGTCAAGTAGGGTAAGCTGCCAATTTTGTTCCTCTATCACTTTCTAAAAAAAAAAAAAGCCTGCTGTGATTTTGACTAGGATTGCAATGACTGCATAGATCAATTTGGAGAGAATCTGACACCTTAACAATATTCAGTCTTTTCATCCAGGGCCGGCTGAGTGGTGTGTTGGTTAAGATCTGGCTTGGGATGCCAGCTTTGAGCCCCTGCTGCAGTGGGCTGCCGTTAGCTACCGTGTGTGGCCGGCAGATAGCATAGCGGCCGCAGCTGGTGTGAGCTGTCGTGAGCCACCGTGAACAGCCGTCCAGAGGCCGGTGACTGATCTGCCTCACCCAGGAAGAGCGCAATGATAATACCAACATGGGCCAGTGAAGCAACATCCTCCACAACTAG
>NW_017731898.1:589304-594743 GCF_001890085.2 Hipposideros armiger
AAGCTCACACCAGCTGCCAGCCAGCCCCACTGCAGCTTATGCTGTCACTGGCGATTCAAGGCAGCCCAGCTCCAGGTCGAGCTGTTGTTCACTATCTTAGCTGTAGAGAGCAGTGTCACTGGCCATCATGTGGAATCCGAACCGGGGTTCTGCTGCTCAGACCTTGCGATCGAAGCCAGCTCTTAATCAATGCGCCACTCGGCTGGCCCCAGAGCTCGCACTCTTGTGCGAGCGCTTAACCAACTGAGCCACTTGGCCGGCCCTAGGCTAATTCTTATAAAATCTTATAAAATTGCAAAATGCAATGAAACTGATTTTCCATTTTTTAAGTGGCAGAATCTTTTCTTCAAGTGAGCGTCTCTCAGAACTTCATCATGTAATGAGTTCAAGTTCTGCTTTTGCTGAAGCAGAATGTATGTGTCCCTATGGGGTGCACACACCTTTCCCCTTCTCCTTCCTACCCTAAAAAAGCTCCTGAAATACCTCCAGTGTCCCCAGGAGCACAGTTTGAAAAATATGGAAAGAAACAAAAATGACCCCAGTTGACTTTTCAAAAGGAGGTTAAGGGTGCAAATATATAATGTGCAAAAGCACTGGTGTTGAAAGCTGAGCATAGAAAAGTTGAGGACCCCTATGTTATTCATCCAGGATGGCCACTGGGGACACGGGCTTAGAATTCTGCAGCCCAGGTCCTCTTGAGGACTTTCAGTTCCCGCCCCTCTGTTCTATTAGCATGACATGCAGCCTCATTGCCACAGCCCGCAAGTGCTTTTACCTCCTAACTCTAGCATAGTCCAAATGTTCTCTGCCTTCTGTATGAAGGTCATGGTTTTCTGGTTACTCCTGCTCCCCCATTTTTATATCATCGTTTGTTTGTTTGTTGCTGTTTTTTGTCTTTTTGCCATTTCTATATTTTCAAACAAAACTAAGTTGCAAAGCCTGGACTGGACCTGCCTAATTCCAAATTTCACCTCCTTTATTCTTTGTATAGTTGCCTTCTGAGCCAAGGTGCCAATCTGTGTATATCTAAAGACACCTATCCTTAACAAAAGAATTAACACCAGTCAGTTTCTTGGGACAGTCCCTCCTGCTGGGTAAATTAGCTCAGGAGAACAAATTATAAAACTAAGGTTGTTTAATCGGCACAGGATTAGGGCTGAAGTAGTAAATTGCCCCTCTCTACTCTAAGGATGATTTTTATCTAGGAAAGATCATCTTTTCTGTATGAACTCAACATACCGTCTATGACTGTATAAGCAGGATACATTTCTGGTAACTTTTCTAAATTCTCATTTTAAAAAACAATTAAAAATGCATTTGATATGTTTGTACATGGAACATTTCTAGAAGGATCCCCAAGGAACTGGCAACAGTAGATGCCTCCAGGGAGAACTGGGTGACAGGTGGAAGGGAGATTTATTTTTCAGTGCTGTGACACTGCTCCAAGCCACCATCGCCTCTCACCTAGATTACAGACAGCAGTGACTTCATAAGTGGTCTTCTGGCCCCTCCTCTTACCCCCCAGAGTTCATTCACCATACAGCAGCAAGATTGATTATTTAACAAAATAAATCCAATGCTGTTACTCCGCCACTGAAATCCTTCCAATGGCCTCCTTCTGTAATTCATGTAAAATTCCAGCACCTTACTGTGGATACAAGTCTTTGCTTGACTTGGCTTCTCCTTTCCCCTCAACCTCCTACCCATTATTCTCTTTGCTGTAGCCCCCGGGCCTCCTCCTTTCTGTTCCTCAGACACTCCAAGCTCATTCTTCCCTCAGGGCCTGTGTCCTTACTGGTTGCTCTGCCAAGAATGCTCTTCCCTCAGATCAACACACAAATGACTTCTTATCATTCAAGGCTTGGAGCAAGGTTGCCTCAGAGAACCCTGCCTGACCGTCTATCTTAAGTAGCTTTCCCTAGGCACGCCAGCATCACTTTCCCAGTGCCTTGTTTTGTTTTCTTCCTGCCACTTCATATTGAAGTTATTTCCTGAGTTTGTTGACTGTCTAATCTCCTTAGAATGAAAGCTCCTTGAGGGCAGGGGTCTATCTCTCATTTAATGGCTGTGTCCTCAATGTTTAGAACAATGCATGGCACTGAAGGAATGAATGCATGTATGAGGACATGTAGGATAGTATCAGGTGGTGGGTTGTTGTGTTAGTTTCTTATGGTTGTTGTAACAAATTATCACCAACTCAGTGGCTTAACACAATACAAATTTAATATCTTACAGTTCTAGAGGTTGGAAGTCTGAAATGGATCTTACAGGGCTAAAAGCAAGATGTCGGCAGAACTGGGTTCCTTCTGGAGGCTCTAGGGGAGAATCTGTTTCCTTCCCTTTTCCAGCTGCTAGAAGCTGTCTGCATTCCTGGGCATGTGGCCTCTTCTTCCATCTTCAAAGTCAGCAGCATAACATCTTCAAATTTCCCTGTCTGACAGTCGTGTCTCCCTCTTATAAGGACTCTTGTGATTTCACTGGGCCAATCCAGATAATGCAGGAATATTTTCCCATCTCAAGATTCTCAACTTGGGTCTTTTGAGCTCCTTCTTTTGCTCGGCCCGTTCCAAACTCTTTGGAGTGTACTTGCTCTTCCAATAATGGGCCCTTGAGCCACTGCTTTCTGGTCTGGCCCGCTTCTATTTCTTTGAAGTGTACTTTTTCTTCTAATAAACTGCTCTTTCATTACTTAAAAAAAAAAATTCTCAACTTAATCACATCTGCAAAGTCCCTTTTGCCATGTAAGGTAACATATTCAAAGGTTTCATGGATTAGGATTTGGATATCTTCAGGGGCCATTAATCTGCCTATAAAAGCCATAAACCTCTGTCCTGGAATCTATCCTGGTTAGCCTAATTCCAGCACTACATCCACCCTGAAACCTCAGACCCTGTCCCCTGCAGAAACAGATAGCCAGTCCTTCTTCTGTGCCTGAATGGTACTGTAACAGCATTTACTGCACTTCATAGAAATTATTGAGTATTAACCTGCCTGCTCCTCCAATAGGTGATGAGCCTTTTAGGGTAGTGTCCAATGTTTATTCATTTTTGTATCTTCAACACCTAAAATGCTGATTGGCTGATTGATTGAATCACTCATTCATTCAAAAAAATATTTATTGAAGGTCCAGGCACTGGGGATATAGTGTTAAACAAACATAGATAATGGTCTCTGCCCTCAAAGAGCTTACAATCTACCTGGAAAGAGACAAACCATCGGTAACCATTAAAGGACACTAATGATAAGGTAGGTGCCATGGGAGAGCACAGCGGGAGCATCACTCTTGTTTGGAGGTGTCAGAGAGGACTTCTGAGAATGACACTGTCTTGGTTGCTGCCCCAAAATGAGAAGGAATTAGCCAGTGCAGCCTGAGGGAGCAAAAAAACCCAAAATACAAATGGCTGCTATCATCACTACTGTTTAATATATAGTCTCTTTTTGCAAATACATTGTAAACTTTTTGAGGTCAGAAGCCTCAGAAATGTTTAACACAGTATCTCCAGTATCTTGAACATAGTTGGCTATCAATAAATATATATATTTTTTAAATTGGGGAATTGGGGGAGGGGAACAGTGTTGGGGAATCAGGGAAGGGGAACAGACAAGTTGCTGTCCTTTTGTTCTTCAGTCTAGTTGTGGAGGATGTCACTTCACTGGCCCATGTTGGTATTATNCAGGAAGAGCGCAATGATAATACCAACATGGGCCAGTGAAGCAACATCCTCCACAACTAGACTGAAGAACAAAAGGACAGCAACTTGTCTGTTCCCCTCTCCCAATTCCCCAATAAAAAATCTTAAAAAAAAAAAAATCTTTTCATCCATAAACACAGTGTATCTCTCCATTTATTTAAATCTTCTTTAATTACTCTCAGTAATATTGTATAGAAAAACTCAATTTTTGAGATCTCACTCAGTGCCAAACTAGACACACTCTGAGTCAGAAAACTAGACAAATCACTGAAGGTGTAGACTTGAGTCAAAACTGCCTGGCTGAGTGGCTCGTTGGTTAAGAGTTGGCTTAAGAGCACAAGCTCTGAGCAACAGGGCTGTCTGTTCAATTTCCACATGGGCCAGTGATGCTGCACCCAAGCTGAGATGTCACTGAGCTGCCAACAGGTGGTAGGAGGGCTCAGCTGGCATAACAACAAGATTGCCTGTTTGATGGTGGGCTGTGCCCACCTGCAACTAACACTGAACTTGGCACCTTGAGCTGAGCTGCTGCCCAGATGGCTCAGTGGCTAGAATGTGGCTTTTAACAAGGCTGCTGGTTCGACTCCCGAATGGGATAGTGCCTACGCCCACCCGCAACTAAGATTGAACTCAGCACCTTGAGCTTAGAGGCCACAAGCTGCCGATGGGAAGCCAGATGGGGACTGGCGCCCTCCACAACGAAGATTGAAGAACAACAACTTGGCTGGTCCCCTTCCCCCAATTCCCCAACACTGTCCCCCTCCCCCAATTCCCCAATAAAATCTTTTTAAAAAAAAAAGAGTTGGCTTGGAAGCGAGAGCTCTGAACAGCAGGGCTGTCGGTTCGGATCCCACATGGGCCAGTCACACTGTGCCCTCTACAGCTAAGATTGTGAACAACAGTTCGACCTGGAGCTGGGCTGCTGTGAATCACCAGTGACGGCGTATGCTGCAGTGGGTCTGCACTGGGCTGCCATAAGCTACCGTTAGTGGCTGTCAGCCGGCATGAGCAGCCAGCAGCCTGTGTGAGTTGCCGTGAGCCACCGTGAGCCGCCGTCCAACGGCCAGCGACCGATCTGCCTCAGCCGGGAACAGCACAATGATAATACCAACATGGGCCAGTGAAGCGACATCCTCCACAACTAGAATGAAGAACAAAAGGACAGCAACTTGTCTGATCCCCTTTCTCGATTCCCCAACGCTGTTCTCTTCCCCAATTTCCCAATAAAATCTTTTAAAAAAATAAAGACTGCCTGGGTTCAAATCCTAAAATGTACTATCTGTATTATATTGTCAAGTTATTTAACCTTTTGGTGACCCAGTGTCCTAATCTGTAAAATGTGGGTAATAATAGTAAATTCCTCATGGTGTTGTGAAGAATAAATGTGGTAATATATACAAGGCAGTTAGTATAGCAGCTGGCACACAGTAAGTGCACAATAAGTTTAGTGCACACACTAAGTGCACAGTAACATACCTATTATAATTATCTGCTAGATACTTACAATCATCTCATTTCCTCATATCTCAATTCCTCATACATCTCTTTTTTTAGATCCAATCTTTAATGACACATTCCTAGCATTTCAAACATTCCCTTTAATGTTGAGCCTACCCTTTACACTAAAAGCAATTTACTGGCCTAACTTCCACTGAGGCTGAAGACTCACTGCTTTTTCTATATCTGTTTATTTTCCATCACTTGATCAGAACTTCTATTTTTCTGTTTTTGGCTAATTCTTTCTTTT
>NW_017731898.1:599947-604666 GCF_001890085.2 Hipposideros armiger
GCATGGGCTCAATAAATATTTGTTGAAAGAAAAATGTTCCAGAAAAAGCAGCATGTTTGGAGGCTAAGAGAAAAAAAATCCTTTTGTGGAAAATACATAAAGTGAAATAGAAAAGTGGTAAGAGATGAAGCTAGAAGATTGGGCCAGGTCAGTGTAGGGACTTGTAAACCAGTTAAGAAATTTGAACTTTATCCTGAGGGCAATGAAAATCTTTTAAAAGACTTTTTTTTTCTTTTTTTTTTATGTGATCTGACTTATTTTCTCCTTTAAAAGATTTTAAGCAAGGGAGTGGTCTGATAAGATTTCTGTTTAAAAAAAGAAAAGAAAAGAAAAGAAAACCACACCACAAACTACAGCATAGAAAATGGATTGTAAGAGGCAAAACTGGAGACAGGATTAGAATCAATAGAAATAATCCAGCATTGAGAATAAATGATGAATAAAAAATTCAGTGATCTGATTTTCAGAAAGCTTGCCCAGTGGAAACATAATCAGAATCCAAAAGGCAACAGAATGGCCAGAGAAAGGATGAATTTTAAAATGACAATAACTTAGCCAAGATCATTAATTCAGGCCCCCAATTTATAACTGATGAACAAATATAGGCTGGTTTAATAATAGTTTGTGGAAAGACAGGTAAACAGGAACACTACATGAAGTGACACTGTGATGAAATTGACCAAAGATATTAATTTACTCTTTTTAAAAACAAAAACATTTTGTTTTTAAAATTCACATTGAGATCATTCATGTATTATGTAATTAACCAATTTAAAGTGTACAATTCAATGGTTTTTAGTATATTCACGGATATACGCAGCCATCACCATGGTAAATTTTAGAACATTTTCATCACCTCCAAAAGAACTCCATACCCATTAGCTGTTACCCTCCTATCCTCCCATCACCCCTCTTCCCCAACCCTAACCAACCATTAATCTACTTTCTGTTTCTATAGAGCCCTTTTCTGGACTTTCATAATAATGGACTTTCACATAATATAAAGACTTTTCTGACTGGCTTCTTTCATTTAGCATAATGTTTTCAAGGTTCATCCAAGTTGTAGCATTTATCAATACTCCATTCTTTTTATGGGCAAATAATATTCAATTGTATGGATATACCACATTTTGTTTATCCATTTTTCTGTTGATAGACATTTGGGTTGTTTCCATTGTAAAGAAGACAAAACTTTACTTCTACTCATTTAATTCTTAGCTGGGGCTCTGTAACAAAAAGATAGATCAACAAGAAAAAAACAAACAATTAATAAATGTATTATTTATTAATACATGCAGTGCACATCACATGGGAGAAAGAGTAACTCAAAGCAGTGGCTTAGAACTCTGGCTAGTATAGCATCTTCAACAAAGAACAATAAATTTATGGAGAAATGACAGGACAAAGGGAAAGAATTTTAGGTTTCTAAGGGTGGCAAACTGTGGGAAGGTAAATGTATGGGAGGAAATTAATGGAGTAAGGTAGTTTGCAGATTTCTCTAGTGCTATCTCTGGACTGATAAGAGTCTGGTGTGTCTCCAGTAAAGAATTTACATCCGGCCTTTAGGCAAAAAGGAGGAGGGTAGAGAATGCTTCCTTTTTGTTGGAACCGCCATCTTCCAGCAATTTACCAAAATGACCAACACAAAGGGAAAGAAAATTTGACAAACCTGCTAGATGTTCTCTAGGCCTTTTAGAAAACATGGAGTTGTTCTCTTGGCCACATACATGTGAAACTACAAGAAATATGATATTGTAGACACCAAGGGAATGGGCACTACTCAAAAAGGAATGCCGTGCAAATGTCACCATGGCAAAACTGGAAGGGCCTACAATGTTACCCAGCATGCTAACGACATTATTATAAACAAACAAGTTGAGGGCCAAGAGAATCAATGTACGTGTTGAGCATATTGAGCACTCTAAGAGCTGAGATAATTTACTGAAACATGTAAAAGGAAATGATCAGAAAAAGAAGAGAAAGGTACTTGGATTCAACTGAAATGCCAGAGAAGCACACTTTGTGAGAACCAATGGAAAGGAGCCTGAGCTGCTGGAACCCATTCCCTGTGGTTTCATGGCATGATAGGTATAAAAGATAAATAAAAGATCTCTGGGCTGTAAAAAATTTTTTAAATAAAAATAATTTTAAAAGAGTGCAAAGATAGTAGTCCCCATCATATCTTCATTTAATTTATCAATCTGGTCCCTGCAAAAACCCAACAGATTATGGAGGGTAACAATAAACCATGGGCAAACTCAACCAGGTAGTAGCCCTAATCAAATTGAAGTGTGGTGTTATTGCTAGGGCAGATTAACAGGGCCTCAGGCACATGGTATGCAACCTTTGATCTGGCAAATGGATTCTTTTCCATCCCTATCAGAAAGGAGAACAGAAACAGTTCACATTCCCTTGGAAAAGACAACACTATACATTTACAGCCTTGTCCCAGAGCTATGTTAACTCTTCTGACCTCTGTCATAAAATAACCTGAAGAGAACTTGAGTAGCTGGCAATCTCTCAAAGCATCACCCTATATCGATCTGCTATATTGATAACATTACACAAATTATACTGGTTGAGCAGGAAGTGGCAAGTATGTGAGATGGATAGGTAAAATACTTGCTCTCTAGAGGGTAGGATATTAAAAAACCACTTTTCAGAGTTCCCGTCAGAATTAGCTGAAGCATTGTGACTTCTCAGCAGTCCAATTTCTCCTTCTGTCCAATCCCACTTCCTTCCTTTCCTACAAGTGTTGATCCCAAGAGCACTCACTAATAAATAAATGGCCTGCATGCTAATCTTCACTTTAGAATTGACTTCCCTAGACACTCAATCTATGATAAAGGGAAAAGGTTTACCAGGCAAAAGATAAACCAAAACTAAATTTGGATTTTAATATGTGATAAAATTCGAGGTAAAAAATTATGGTAAAGGGAGAGAGTGTTACATTGCAATAAAATAAACAAAAGAGCAAGAAAATATAATCATCATAAATGTGCTTGGCAATATAGGCTCAAATATATATAAATAGTAGTAGTTAACTTTGTTCTATGTGCCAGGCATACTCTATGAGGTATAGGCTTTACATGTATTAATTCACACTCTTCATTACAATCCTATGAGAAAGTACAATTATTCTCCCAATTTTACAATTATAAAACAACAATCAACAAATTTAAGAAAGAAAAGCATCAACCTGGAACTGGAAATATTTACAAAAAATAGCTCTGTTAGAGACAAAAGGATCAAGCAGACAAACAATAAGAGATACAGATGATCTGAATGATGTAATTAACAAGCTTAACATACTCTATATGGAAAATTCTACAGCTAACAAACAGATAATATACTTTTTCTAGTACATGTGAAACATTTACAAAAAATGACTATGTGCTAAGTTACAAAGGAAGCCTTAATACTACATTTTAAGGAATTAATATTACAGCCTATGTTCTATGACTGTAATGCAATAACATGAGAAATTACTAATTAAAGGATAGCTTTTTAAATCCCAAATATCTGGAAATTAAGAACGTACTATTAGTAAACCTTGAGTTAAAAAAGTAAGGGAGGGCCAGCCAAGTGACTCAGTTGGTTAAGAGCTCACTGAAGGGTGCAAGCTCTGAGTAACAGCGGTTTGAGTCCCGGCCCGAGCTGAGCTGCTGCTGAGCTGCACACAGGTGGCAGGATGGCTCAGCTAAAAAAAAAAAAAAAAGTACGGGAACTTATCAGGGGGATCACTTCATAAATTATATAAATGCTTAACCACTAGACTGTACTCCTGAAACTAATAAACGATAATTCTGAATGTCAACTATAATTTAAAAAAATAGTCATGGAATGTAAAATACTGTATAAGGAATATAGTCAATGGTCTTGTAATAGCTATGTAGTGTCAGATGCTAGTAGACTTGTTGGGGTTATCACATTGTGAAGTACGTAAATGTCTAATCATTATGTTATTTTGTACACATGAAACTAGTTTTAAAAAGTAAGGGAAATTATGAAATATTTTAAGTAAAAGTTTGTCAAATTTTCTAGGATATAACTAAAACTTTAATTAGAGCTATAGAATATGAAATACATTCGAAAGAAACCAAAAAGTTTGGAAACTAATGAACAAAGCATTCAACTCAAGAGTGAATCAAGGATTAGAACTGGAGATCTTAACAAACCCTATCAGACACTGATGCGTCATGCAGACAAACAATAAGCTGCAGAGAAGACTTGAAGGATATAGTTAACAGACTTAATCTATTAAATATGTGGAAAAGAAATAGAATAAAAGGAACGACATAATCAATGAACCAGAGAAGAAATCAAGAGAACTCTAGCTAGAATAATAAAGACAAAAAAGAAAAAAGATGCAAATAGGCAAATAGGCAAAATACAGCATGAAAATGGGAAACACACAACAGATTTTTTAAAAATAACAACGGTATTATTAATAACCATACACTAAACGTAGGTGAAATAGATAAATTTCTGGAAAAGTATAAACAGCAAAATGGGTCAAGAAGAAATTCAAAACTTGAAAATACATTAAAGAAATTAAAATGTTAATCAGAGACTATCCTACCCAAAAGTCTCAACCCAGATGATTTTACAGATATGTTCTACTGACTTTAGTCAAGTTCAAGAATAGCTTCTGTTGAGGAAAGGTTTCTTACTACTTCATACAAGTTTTTCAGAAACTAGAGTGTGCAGATAATTATT
>NW_017731898.1:606256-630568 GCF_001890085.2 Hipposideros armiger
AGAGCGCAATGATGGTGCCAACTTGGGCCAGTGAAGCAACGTCCTCCACAACTAGACTGAAGAACAAAAGGACAGCAAATTGTCTGTTCCCTTTCCCCCAATTCCCCAGCGCTGTCCCCATCCCCCAATTACCGCCCACCCCCAAAAAAGTGCAATTTATTGTCTATCAGTTATATCTCAATTATACCAGAACAAATGTGCTGTAAGGGTGGGGAAGAAAGTCTTTAAAAATACCAAGATCACAAACCGTAAGTAAAATTGACTAATCAGATTATACCAAAATTAAGGACTTCTGTTCAATAAACAAGATTATTGATAGAGTTAATGATGAAAGTTGAGATATTTGCAATGTCTAAAACCAACAGAGAAGAGCATTTGAGATCTTGCTCCCTGCCATATGTTGTCAGTTTGGCTCAAATAAACTCTTATAAAAATTCTAAAATAAATAAATAAATAAGTAAGTAAATAAATAAGTAAAATTAAACCATCAAAGGACTAATGTCTGAGGGCCAGCCGAGTGGCTCAGTTGGTTAAGAGCTCGCTCAAGAGTTTGAGCTCTGAGCAACAGCGGTTCGATGACTGGCTCGAGCTGAGCAGCCGCTGAGCTGCCAACAGGTGGCAGGATGGCCTAGCTTAAAAAAAAAAAAAAAGGACTAATATCTGAAATATTGGGTTGTTGGAAAAGTCATTACGTATTTTTTCTATGTTTTTCATTGCAAAAATGCGTCATGACTTTTCCAACAACCGAATATATAATAAACTGCTGCAAATTGATATAAAACATATGGAACTCCCTACAGGAAAATTGGCAAAGGAAAATGAATAGGCAATTCATAAAAGAGAAAAAAACAAAAGTAAGAAAAAATTTTAGAAGATACTCAAACATATTAGTAATTAAAGAAATGCAATGTGATATTTTAAATTCATGGCAAATTAAAAAAAAATGAAGGGCCAGCCGAGTGGTGCGATGGTTAAGAACTGGCTTGGGATGCCAGAGGGCCCCGGTTCGGATCCCACATATGAGGGCCAGTGACACTGCCCTCCACAGCTAAGATGCTGAACAACAGCTCGACTTGGAGCTGGGTTGCCATCAGTCGCCAGTGACAGTGTAGGCTGCAGCCCCTGTGGCAGTGGGTTGCCATGGGCTACCGTATGTAGCCAGCAGCCAGCGTGAGCGGCCAGCAGCCGCAGTGAGCGGCCAGCAGCCGCAGTGAGCGTCTGTCCAGAAGCCGGCGACTGATCTGCCTCACCCGGGAGGAGAGCAGTGATGGTGCCAACTTGGGCCAGTGAAGCAACGTCCTCCACAACTAGACCTGGAGAACAAAAGGACAGCAACTTGTCTGTTCCCCTTCCCTCAATTCCCCAGCACTGTTCCCATCCCCCCAATTCCCCAATAAAAAATCTTAAAAAAAAAAAGAAAACCTGAATAATATCAAGTGTTGGTGAGGAAGTTGGGATACAGAAATCCCACTACTTATGGTGTGACATTCCAGAGAGTATGAGGCTCATTATGCATAAGAAACTATTACAGAACCAAAGGAGACATGTACAAGGGTATTTAGTGCTAGTGCAACATTGTTGTGGTAGCCAGAAACAAGAAGCAATCATTGGAGTGATGAACGAATAAAGCATAGGGGTCCACATGATAGAATATCTTGCAGCAGTTATGAGCAAAAGACTAGAAGGCTATGGGGTCAAAGAAAGTTTATTTGTTTTGTTGTATTCTTTTAAAGATGGCAGATATTACAGCACATTTGTATGTTAATGGGAATGATCTAGTAGAAAGGAAATTTGATAATATAGGAGAAAGGGGATAATGTAGGAAAAAGGCAAGAAGGAATGATCTGAGGTGTAGGAGGGTGAAGCTGGGGTTACCGGGATGGGAAGGGGGGGGGGCGTGACAGTCAGTCTGCTTAAATAGCAGCAAGGACAATCATTGTAACAAGATGGAAGTCAGAGTATATTAAGTGAAGATGGAGGAAAATTGGCCAGATTGGTGGTAGAAAGATAAGGATGTTTTCTTTTGATTACTTTTATTTTCACAGTAAAATAAGAACCAAAGTCATCAGATAAGAGTAAGGAAAGATAAAAGAATGCTGGATTACTGCAGCTTTTGTAAATACAGCCTCCCTTCCTTTATGTATTCAGTTAGGGTAGCACCCAACAGAGATGGCCCCTAGCTTGTCAGCTTTATCCAGTGTTTATATCCCTGTTTCTCTAAGTATTGAAGAATGTATACCAGCAAACACAACTTGGGATCTCGTTGGGAAGGGGAGAGATGGGGTTGGTGATAGTTAGAATAAATACAGCTAGCATTTATTTAATGCTTCTTAGAGGTCCGGCACAACATAATAATTAAGAGCTCTACCTGCCTTTTCTCATTAAATTCAAACAACCACCTTTATAAATAGACAAAACTGTTTTACAAACAGAAACTAAGGAGGGCTTCCTCCTTCAGAACTAGGGCCTTTGAACACTAATTTGAGGTGGGTAATAAAACGGAAGGCCCCTTAAGATAATATTCGTTCAGTTATCTGGTGGGAATGTCATTCGGAGCAGATGAAGCTCCAGTATCAGGGTGACATAAGAAATCCTAAGCAAAAACCTGAGCCCCTCTTCCTGATCACCTGATCCACTGTCATCAAATACATGACCTTGGAAAAGTCACACATTTCCAGCTCCATAAAATGTAGACTGGGGTCACCTAACACACATTTTTATGTTAAGTGAAACATTCTGGAAGTTTGAGGAAACACTTGCAAATAAAGTGGTATATCTATGTATATGTTAAGGTTTCGCTGATGTGATTACTACTGTATTATGTTTGTTATGCAAGTGGTTAGGGCAAGGCCAACGCCCTCGGGCAAAGGTAAGCCTCCAGCAGAGAGTGGACCCTCTAGGGTGTATATCAATACCGAGCAAATTTCAAGAATTTTAGCCGGTAGTCTAGGGTCGGAGTGAGAGGCGAAATTTTTCTTCATCAACTGTTCTTGACGTCTTCAGGCTAAAAACTGTGGCGAAAATAATTAGGCTCTCAGGCCAAGATCCGGAATGCCAATCGTGGAGCCTCACTATCGCGGGTTCCGCACCAGGGGGCGCCCGGCGGATACGTCCCGAGGCTAGCCGGATTTTGGGCTGCCATTCGCGGAGCACCCTACCGCCTCCTGCCAGAATCCGGGAGCTGGTGCTGGAGATGCCAGGGATCCAGGACATTCGTGGATGCAGTCTGTAGTGCCCTCAGACCACTTCCTCCTTCACCACCTCCTCCTCCTCCTTCCCAGCTCCAGCCCTGGCTTGGAAGGCGCCTGGGAAGGTGTGAGCGCCTGTGGTGGGGACAGTGTGCCCATCTAGGTCCCCAGAAGAGCTTCAGGAATTCCCGCCGCCCCGACGGCGCGGTCAGACTCGTGTGGATGGGGAGGCAGCTGTTCTCCCAGGCGGCCGTGGGGGGCAGCAGAGGGGACGGCGACAGGTGCTGGAGCCCCTCCCGGGGTGGAAGTGGAAACGCGGGCTTCGGGTCTGTTCCCAGGCTGGAAACCACCCCCGCCCCCCAACCAAATCCCCCGGAGAGACCCGGCCGGCGCCGGGTCTGGAGGAGGAAGCGGCCGGAGACAGTGCAATTTCACGCGGCCTTGGAGCTCGGGTTCCTCGGCAGGGTAGATGAGTTATGGGGTTTCGAGGGGTTTCCGGGGAAACTGAGGTGACCTGAGCGTGAGGCAAAAATACCCTCCCCCTCAAAAAACACAGAGGGAAACATTCACATTCAGAGAGAAAAATCCCCCAAGTGACCCAACCGGCTAGGGTAGTTGAGTGATTTGGTTAATGGGCGAGGCCAACTTTCAGGGGGCCGGGCTTTGGCGCAGTCTCCCCACCCCCATTACCTTAGCCATTTAGAGTCTTTTGGGGGCGTTTAGAATCTTGACCTCCCCTTAGTACAGCTCCCGAAGAAAAATTCGGGTGAGACCCATCTTGGATTCGCTTGGCCCAGCTGCGGGGCACTGGGCGTGGGGAGTGCTGGCGGCGGGTGGAGGCTCCAGCAGTCCCCACTCCAGCCTCGCGCCCGCGGGGGCGCGGCCGTGACTCACCCCCTCCCTCTGCGCTGCCTCAGACACACACCCCTCCCCTGCCATCCCGCCCCGGACTCTGGCTCCAGCTCCGGTTGCAGTTTGCAACCTCGTCGGCCGCAGTTACCAGTTCGCCGGAGGCTCAGGTGGCTCCGCTTCGATGTCTTAGTCCCGGGGCCCCCCGGGCCGGATTCGGCGGGGCTCCGCTCACCCTCCGCTGGAGTCATGAGAGCAAACCGGGCTCTGCAGGTGCTGGGTTTCCTTCTCAGCCTGGCCCGGGGCTCCGAGGTGGGCAACTCACAGGCAGGTAAGCGGCGCGTGAACACCGGCAGGCTCGGAACCTGGGACTCCGAACTGAGTGCACGGAGTCCTGGGGCAACCGCAGGAGATCGGGTGGCGCAAGGCTGGGGATACTGACCCCGGGTCCGCTGGGATCACCTGGGCAGGGACCGTCAGGCTCGGGTTCTCGGCGTGGGCCCGGAGTTGCAGAGTTGGGGGGAACAGGTTTCCTGGACCACCACCTCCTCCCCAGTGCGTCGCCAACCCTCTAATTTATCCTTCGCGATAGGACTGATGCCCAAAGAGTTCACACTTCTGGGGGGGCTCTGCATGGAGGGGAGCTGGGACTTCCATTCTGTAAATTTAAGATGATTGGAGGTGGGGATCTTGGAGAAAGCGGGGGTGTCTTAGTTTGCTCCCCAGTCTCTTGCCCCCGCCCACCCCCCTCCTACCCCCCTGGTTTCAGCAATCTCCAGTTTTGTTGTTTTGCCGACAGGGTGGAGCTGTGGAAGGGTTGGAGGGGGTTGTTGTTCTCTAGTGTTGGAAAAACAAGAGAGGCACCTCCTCTTCCGTGAGTGAGCCTGCCCTGGGGAGGGCTGAGATTAACCCATGAGCCAAGTCCAGGTGATACCAGGGTGAGAGGCTATGCAGAGCCTGATTGCCCTCTTTCCCTAAAAATCATAAAGTTGGCTGTTGCCAACATGACCAACCTCTCTTTGTCAAGATCCAGAGCAAATCAACTAAAATTTATTGAGCATCTACTATATACACGGCCCTGGACCTAAAGCTGAGCAGTAGCCTCAAGGACTTTCCTCCTGTGTTGCTCACTGTTGGTCTTTTCTCTCCCCAACATGAGGGCTAACAGGGCTCCTCTCCCCCCCTCTGAGCTTCCTGTTCTGCCTGGGGAGTTCTTCCTAGACCCAGCTTCTCTCCCACCCCCATTTTGTTTGTCAGACTCTGTCTCTAGGAGTCTAGAGGAGTCAGATTGCTCTTCCATTCCTCCTCCCACTCCCATGCCATCTGAGTCCACCCCTTTTGGGGTGTCTCTGGGACCATGGACACCTGAGGGGTGCTGATGTTGCTGGCATTGGAGGAATCCTGTTGATCTCCCCTCCCCCTAGATCTCAGCTCCGGGTTTGGCACAGCCAGGGCCCCTTCCCCAGAGTGGGAGTGGGAGAAACACCTGTGCTTCCCCCACAGTTGCTGGGCCTAAATTTAGACCCTGGGATCTTGAGATGTGAACACTCCCAGCTGGTGGAGTGTGTGTGTGTATGGGGAGGTGGGGGTTGGGGGGAGGGTTGGGTACTAGAGTGGGAGGGACCTAGTAGTGTGACTATCATTGTCCCTTTCAGACCCCTGTAATCTCTTACCAGGAACCCAGGAGTCTCAGGTCCTGGCTACCTTCCCTGAAGCAGCCAGGGGGCAGGCATGGTTGGGTCTCTTTACCCTTTATCTGGATCTTGCAGCCTCTGGGCATCCGGCCCTGTCTCAGTCCTTCTATAGCCCCTTTGTCCTGACTCTGATGGGGGTGGGGGATGTTGGAGTGGAGGCCTGTGGTTGAAGAGGGGCTGGAGATTCTTCTTGTGACCCACCCCAGTGCTCTCTACCCTAGGAGGGCCTGTGACATTGCCCCTCCCTGTGCCCCTGGTCCCTGAGTACAGCAGGGATTTTTATAATTCCCCTCCCCCTGCCTTCCCCCTAGGTGCCTCCTCAGAGGTGTTTATACTCTTTTCCCCGCTCAGGCCCTTTGCTCCCTGTTTATGTAGTATGGACTTTACCCTCTGGGTGGCAGGGAACTGGGACCTCTAACACTGGAGTCTTCTGAGCACAGACTCAAAGTCTGCACAATGGACAAGTGGGATGGATGGGGCCACCTGAAATACTTCCTAATAAAGAAACCCAGGGACAGAACTATTGGGTTGTCCGAAAAGTCATGACGCATTTCGAAAAAACAGAAAAAATACATCATGACTTTTCCGACAACCCAATAGTATAGATTTCTGGGCCAGCAGAGAAGCTAGCTATCTGTGTGTGTCTCACAAGTGTGTGCACATACACACACACACCCCACTTCCCTCTGCAGAAATCTTGGCTCCTCCCTTATCTGGAGAGAAGGGTTGGTGCCTTGAATTGGAAGAGGGGGTGTCCTGCCAGGAAGGGGGTTGGGGTGGGGCTGTTCCAGAAATGACTAACTTTCCTAGTCTTTTTCATTTCAGCCCAAGGACCCTGGAGTTCCCAGGCTCCTCTGGGAGCTGCCTGCCTACTTACCCGTTTTTGTCTATACTCTTCCCTTTGTGGGGAATGAGAGGGAATGGGAGCCCTCAAAGTGGTCAATAGGGGTATATTTAGGAGGAGGGGTTTGGACCTCACCAATCTTCCTCCCATCATTCCCATTCCTGCCTCCCACTAAGCTGCCACTGCCTCAGGGAAGGGTGGTTGGAACAGGTGGTATGTCCCCCACACCCTCCCCAGAGCCTTTCACTGAGCCAGAGGAAAGAGATGGGGATAAGGCTTCAGGGTCAAGATTTCCTATAGCCCCTACATCCTCCGTACTTACAAGGTGAAGCAAAACCCCCAAGACCTACTACATTCCTCATGGACCTCAAGTTTAGGCTCTACCCAATGTGAGTGAGGATTGCCATGTCGGAAGGCTTTTTAATGACTTCAGACAGTGAAACTGGGTGGAGGCTTAGAATGAGGGGAGTCTGCTGCTGTTTCACTCCAGACCCCTCTATATTTGCTGAGAAATACCCTAGGCTGGAAAGTGTGTTGGGATAGGGGAAGGGAGTGAGAAGAGAAGCCAGAGTTTAGGAAGGGGTGTGTGGGGTAGGCAACCAGCTCCTTATCTTCCAGCTTTAGAGACAAAGCTCACATTGACCTCACCACCACTACCAGAGCTCCCCCCGCTAGTGAGGTCACTTGTCTGTGCCCAAGGCTTGAGGGTGGAGGGGGGTGCTGCGGAGGACAGGGTGTCTGGGGACAGGGTGGGGCAGCCCCCTCCTCCTAGATAGAATCGCCTCATTGTGGGCTGGACTGTGGCCCCAGGCACTGCCCCCTTCCCACCCTCTGTAGACACAATAGGGGCTGTGTGCTAGCCCCAAAGAGATATTTATTCCAGGACCTAGAGAGAGGCAGGACGGGGGTAGAGAAGTGAGTGCCCTGGTTGGAGGGGGGAGGGGAAGAAGAGAGTAACCAAGTTGTGTCCTTTTCTAACTTATTTCTAGGGAGGGGTAAAACCTTCCCTCTTCCTTGATTAACCCCCTACTATCTGAAAAAGGCACACACGAGGTCCTGGTGGAAAAAGGAAACCTTTTCACCTTCTTGTTCAGGGGGATGGTGAGGAGAGTCTGAGAAAAGAAAGTTCAGGTCTTATGCCAACAGGCCTTCCTGTCTATTTGTAGGGGTGAGGGTTGGGTTGAAGGCAGCTGCCTTCTGATCCTGTTGAATGTCACTGGAAAAGGGCAAGCCAGTGGGTGGTCTCGGGGGACAGGGCTGAAAATTTGTCTCCAACCCTCTGCCATTCTTACCTCCACTTTGAATAGTGTGTTCTGGGACTCTGAATGGGCTGAGTGTGACTGGCGATGCTGACAACCAATATCAGACACTGTACAAGCTCTACGAGAGGTGTGAGGTGGTGATGGGGAACCTGGAGATTGTGCTCACAGGACACAATGCTGACCTCTCCTTCCTGCAGGTTAGAGTGCCCGACCTTCCTCAATCTGTTACACCTTATCCTCCCTCCCCACAGACGCCTCCTTCCCTTCCTCAGGGCTACCCGCTGCCGAGGTCAGCCTTCCTAAGACTCAATAGTCCCTAAGATCAAACCTGTGTGTTTGTGGGGACAGTGACTGGAATCTGGGACCTGTGGTCTGGTCGCTATAACCAGGGACACACAGGGGCTGGCCATAGAAGGGGAAGGGGCATGGTTCTGTACCAGGGACTAACATAGAGAGACACATAGAGGACTGAGAAGCACTTGGGGAAATGGGTAAGGGACTAAGCAAGGACATTCCTGGGATGAGGAGCTCTGAGAAGGAAAGGTTAAGAGACTAGAATTCCTTCATCATTTCGACTGCCTGTCTTCACCTGCAGAAGGGACAGAGTAGTGTCCTCCAGCTCTCCTTACTCCAAAAAAGGAGTTAGAAAGAATTAGAGAAGTTGGGGATTCCTTAATGCTTTAGGGAGGGAGAGGGGATTGAGACATTTTACCCTGTCATCCCTCTCACTGACACCATCTGCTCTGTCACAGTGGATCCGAGAAGTGACTGGCTATGTCCTCGTGGCCATGAATGAGTTCTCTACATTGCCACTACCCAACCTCCGAGTTGTGCGGGGGACCCAGGTCTACGATGGGAAGTTTGCCATCTTTGTCATGTTGAACTATAACACCAACTCCAGCCATGCTCTGCGCCAGCTCCGCTTTACTCAGCTCACTGGTCAGTTCCTGATGATTCCTGGTCTTGCCTGGCAGCCAACTTGCTGTCAGGTGCCTCCTTGACGATGACCCAAGACTGCTCACTCTTAAGTACCCCTTTCAAGGTGCCCACCGCTTTGACTCCTGTGATCTAAAGGTTCACTAGTCAAACAATAGAGGGCTTCAGTAGAGAGCTGGTGGCCTCTGCTCCAGGGAGAGGGTCCTTTATCCTGGAGTTGGAGCTGGATCTGTTACCCATTCCTCTAACTTCAAAATATAGTGTATCTTGATATGCCTCCTTCCCTGGGAATGAAAATCCCACCTCCTCCCGCTCACAATTGTCCATAAGCTGGAAGAATATAGGGTTTAATTACCACCTGGCCACCTACTTCTTGTCCCAGTCAGTTGGAAAACACACAGGTAGGGCGGGGTTAGGGGGTTGTTGAGTCAGGAATCTTCTTCTTTCCTTTCCCTTCCCCCACTGGCTAAACCGGATCTGGACAGGTGTCTGAGGAGGCAGGAATTTCTTTCCACCTGGCTCCTCCTCTGTCTTTCAAGGCGAGCCTTCTTTGCAGTTTGGATTTAATTGGACATCCGTCTGCCCCATTCCCCCTGCTCCTGAGCTGGGGGGCGGCACAACGATGAGGGGACTGGTGGGGAGGTTATGGGAAAGGAGGCCTGCTGTCTAGCCCTTAACGTTGTCATTTCTCTTCCCCATCCCAGAGATTCTGTCAGGGGGCGTTTATATTGAGAAGAATGATAAACTTTGTCACATGGAAACAATTGATTGGAGGGACATCGTGAGGGACCGAGATGCCGAGATAGTGGTGAAGGACAATGGAAGGAGCTGTGAGTGGCCATGATCAAGACTGCTCCCCTGCCCCCACCAAACCAGAGTGACTTTCCTGTCATCATTATATCCCTAATCTGAACCCACCTCTCCACTGAACAAACACCTCAGGCCCTAGACCCCAGGAGCCTGCCAGGAGGGAGCAGGTCAGTCCCTTAGAAGCCAAACCACAGAAGCAGTATGTCAAGAAAAGGGCCAAAGACTGTGTGTGCTAAATGGGGAAGCCAGGTCTTTGGATCCCACCTCCATTTCTCTTTCCACTACAACCACTTCCCTTCTTCTTGGAATCTACCTACCCCTGACCGCAATCTGCTGCCTGTCCACTCACACACACATAATCCTACCGGGTTCAGCTTGCCAAGGAGGAACCAAGTTCCTGGGCTGGGCCTGGGGCTGAGCTTGGCATTTGCCCCATACCCTCCCCTTTAGCTGCCCTGTGGGTGGTGTGGAGGTGTGGCTCCACCCCTTGTTGACAGGTTCATTTGAGCCCAGCCCTACTCTGCAAGGGCAAGGAGGGGCACTGCCCTGCTCTTTGCTTCCTGGGACTTGGGTGCCTGTGCTGACATCATACCCTGTTGATTCAAGCAAGCCTTTCTTAGCCCTGATGGCCTCGGTGTTGCTTTCCTTTCCAACTAGGTCCCCCCTGTCATGAGGCCTGCAAGGGGCGATGCTGGGGTCCCGGATCAGAAGACTGCCAGACATGTGAGTTTACTTCCCTCTAAAAACTTCAAACTCATACACGTTCATATCCCTGCTTACCCCAGCCTGTGTCACCACTGGGGGTGGGGATGAGCTTGGAGGGCAAGAGGGTGAGCAGTGACCTCAGAATGCAGTCCTAAGAACCCTGACAGCTGTCCTTTCTCTCCTTCCATAGTGACCAAGACCATCTGTGCCCCTCAGTGTAATGGTCACTGCTTTGGGCCCAACCCCAACCAGTGCTGCCATGATGAGTGTGCAGGGGGCTGCTCAGGCCCTCAGAACACAGACTGCTTTGTACGTACTGTTAGCACCATTTGCCTGGGTTCTGCAATGGGGACGTGGGCTTTGGGGCGGAAGTGGCTTTATGAGTCTCTTATGTTCCTAGGCCTGCCGACTCTTCAATGACAGTGGAGCCTGTGTACGCCAGTGTCCCCAGCCCCTTGTCTACAACAAGCTAACTTTCCAGCTGGAACCCAATCCTCACACCAAGTATCAGTATGGAGGAGTTTGTGTAGCCAGCTGTCCCCGTAAGTGTCTGAAAGGAAAACACAATGGTAGCGGAACCAGGATTTTAGACAAAATTTTAAGACAGAAAGGGATCAAGTTGGGTGATAAGTAGGGGACATAGAGGGCAAATGGTTCAACCACCCCCAGTGAGTGACCCCCACGTCCTGTCCCCCCATGTACTTCCCTATGACTTCCAGCAATTGCTCTAGTTCTGCTTCTTAGAACAACAAAGAGCAAAGGGCCTTCCTATCCCATGGGATGGCACTTAAGGAACCTCGGGTGCAGAGGACGGAGCAAGGTTCACTTGGTAGTTGGCAGTGTTCCTCCCTCATCTCTAAGGGTACCTGCTCTCCTGTTTTCCTAGATAACTTTGTGGTGGATCAAACGTCTTGTGTCAGGGCCTGTCCTCCTGACAAGATGGAAGTAGACAAAAATGGACTCAAGATGTGTGAACCTTGTGGGGGGCTGTGCCCCAAAGGTATGTAAGGAGGTGGTAAGGAGTTGAAGAGAAGAGATCCTTTTCTCTGAGATGACTCAAACCTCCCAACCCCCACTGAGCCTCTTGTTTGTTTGCAGCCTGTGAGGGAACAGGCTCTGGGAGCCGCTTCCAGACTGTGGACTCGAGCAACATTGATGGTTTTGTGAACTGCACCAAGATCCTGGGCAATCTGGACTTTCTCATCACTGGCCTCAATGGGTTAGAGATTCTCTTTTCCCACCCTGGTCCCCCATCCCATCCATCTCCTCACAGTTCATTTTATTCGTTCAACCCTTCATATGTGAAGCTGATTAAGAATCTAAATATAAAATCTTAGAGGGCTCAGAGGACTTGGCAGTGCTTAACTCAACCTCTCTTCCAGGACTTGAGTCCTCTCTTAGACAACCCTAAGCAATATCATATCATCTAGCTGAATGGCAAAGGACAGGAACATTGTGGCCTCCTTCTGAAAGATTTCTAAAAGTTCTTCATTAAATTCAGATAAAAATCTGCCAGTTATTTCTCCAAGTTCTGTTCCTTAGAGTCCTGTTCCTTAGAGCGGAGCCACAAAGAAAGAGCATTTCTAATCCATAGGGCAACGCTTAAAATTGTGTGTGTGTGTGTGTGTGTGTGTGTGTGTGTGTGTGTGTGTGTGTGTGCGCGCCCATGCAACATTAGAGCCACCTGTTTTCTTTTTTTCTTTTGACAGAATTTTAGATCTATGCTAAAGTTGCAAAAGTGGTATAAATATTTCCCATACACTTTTTACTCAGATCCCCCAAATGTTAACATTCCACATGCTTTATATTCCCCCCCCTTTCTCTCTCTCCCCCTCTCCACCTCCACCTCTGTCTACACACACACACACACAACACACACACACACACACACACACACACTAACATGCTCTTGTTTTTCTGAACCACTTGAGAGTAAACTTCCAAACATGGTACTCCCTTATCCCTGTTATATTTCAGTGTATTTTCCTTTAAAACATTTTATATATATATATAAGCACAGTATAATTTTTTGAATCAGGAAATGAACACTGATGCATAACGTTATGTAGTCTACAGATCTTATTCAGGTTTCACTATTAGTCTTATTGTCCTGGATCACACATTGTATTTCAGTTGTTACATATCTTCAGGCTCCTTCAATCTGGAACAGTTCATGGCAGTTGACATTGTTGATGGGTATAGGTCAGGTAATTGGTAGAATGTTCCTCAGGTTGGGTATGCATGATATTTCCTCATACTTAGATTCAAGGTATGCATTTTTCATAGGAATACTACAGTTGTATTCTCAGTGCATCCTATCAAGGAGTCATATGATGTTGATTTGTCTTATCACTGGTGCAATATCTCTGGTCACTTGGTTAAGTCTGTCAGGTTTTTCTACTGTAAAGTTAATATTTTCCCCTTTGGAATTAATTAGTTAGTATTTTGTGGGGAGATTTTTGCCTGAATTAATTTTTATAATGAGAGTTGCCAGGTGATGATTTTCTAATTCCATTATTCCTTCTGCATTTATTTATTGGCATTGTAGTGTTAGGGAGAGTCTTCCCTTCCTATCTATCTATCTATCTATCTATCTATCTATCTATCTATCTATCTATCTAATCTGTGTGGATACTTGTTTTATTCAATGGTTTATGATCTTTTACAGTCATTATTTTGGTGTTCAGTGGTCCCTGATCTGGCTACTGGGGGCCCCTTCAAGCTGGCTCCTGTGTTCTTTGGGCTTGTACGCTTCATTCTTTGAGCACTTCCTTACTTTTTTATTCAAGGTGCTGCAGGCTTATGTTATATTTTTCCTGCCTCAACGATTTCTCTGAGGAGCTGTTTCCTTTTAGTAGAGAATGGTATTTAGAAACTAAGTTCTGAGGCTAGGCATGTTCATTGCTACAGGGTTATACCTCTGCCTTGTTGACTGGTTTTTACTGTTCTCTACAGAGACCCCTGGCACAAGATTCCTGCCCTGGACCCTGAGAAGCTCAATGTCTTCCGGACAGTACGGGAGATCACAGGTGAGTGGGAGGAGAAGCTGCCCTTTTTGAGAAGACTAGCTCAGAGGTCGGCAAACTGCGGCTCGCGAGCCACATGCAGCTCTTTGGGTACGTTCTATCTCAAAAGTTTGCTGACCCCTGGAAGAGGCAATCCTGTCCCTCACAATGATTTAAAAATTATTCAACAGACATAAATATATTTTTACAAATAAGGAAAAATTAAAGTAATATTATAAATGAAATTATGATAGTTTTATTTTCATTTTCAATTTTACTTCAGAGCCACATGTACGTACCCAAAGAGCTGCATGTGGCTCGCGAGCTGCAGTTTGCTGACCCCTCGTGGCTCTTACGTTTCAAAAGTTTGCCGACCCCTGGACTAGCTCAACCACTGACACAAATTACAATATGACCACTTAAAATTAGGTCTCAAGCAACAGGGGAGGGACCAGGAAAACCTGAGAAAGAGGAAGGGGAGAAGGAAGGCTCCCTGTTCATATACCTCTCTAACCCCTCAGGTTACCTGAACATCCAGTCCTGGCCTCCCCACATGCACAATTTCAGTGTCTTTTCCAACCTGACAACCATCGGGGGCAGAAGCCTCTACAAGTGAGTAAGAGGTGTGGAGGTGATAGCATCTCCAGGTAATGAACACTTTT
This sequence comes from Hipposideros armiger, assembly GCF_001890085.2. NCBI lineage: Eukaryota > Metazoa > Chordata > Mammalia > Chiroptera > Hipposideridae > Hipposideros > Hipposideros armiger. The sequence goes on from NW_017731898.1 coordinate 620,212, forward strand.
CTTAGGCATCCTTGAGCAAAATACAAAGCATTATCTCAAACAGTAGGTCCAAAGGGCCTGAGAGCTTGATGGGGAAAAGCGGGGTGGGGGTGGGGGGGTAGTCCCTTTCAGTGCATCTGACTAGCCCAGAACACACTGTTGAATGAAAATGAATCCACTGCACTGTCAGTTTTCCCTTTGTGGTCTCCCCTCTCATCCCGCCTCCTTGTCCTCAGCCGGGGCTTCTCATTGTTGATCATGAAGAACTTGAATATAACATCTCTGGGCCTCCGATCCTTGAAAGAAATCAGTGCTGGGCGTATCTACATAAGTGCCAATCGGCAGCTCTGCTACCACCATTCTTTGAACTGGACTAGGCTGCTCCGAGGGCCTTCGGAAGAGAGGCTAGACATCAAGCATAACCGGCCCCGCAGAGACTGTGGTGAGGGAAAGGGCCCGCTGGGTGGAGGGGAAAGGGAGTCAGTGAGGAAAGGGGTGTAAAGGCTGTTCTGCCGTGGAAGTGGGAGTAGGGATGGGGGATGAAGCCAAGGAGAGGGGGGTGTTAGGCTGGAAACAGTAACGAGGAAGTGTTCAGGAGAAGGCTTGTTAGGAAACCTCAGACTCCTGACCCACTCCTTCCTTTCCAGTGGCAGAGGGCAAAGTGTGTGACCCACTCTGCTCCTCCGGGGGATGCTGGGGCCCAGGCCCTGGTCAGTGCCTGTCCTGTCGTAACTACAGCCGAGGAGGCGTCTGTGTGACCCACTGCAACTTTCTGAATGGGTACAGTGAGGGGAGACAGAGTCAGGAAGGGGTGGTGGGATGAGTCCTGGGATGGCGCTGTTCAGGTGGCACCTGAAAGCCTTCAGACAACTTTCTGCATATGTTTTGATGGGAATGAGGGAGGAGACCCTGGGGTTGGGGGATCAGGGCATAAAGGTCAGGACTTGGAAATGACTGCCCCCCTTTAACCCCCACTGCAGAGAGCCTCGAGAGTTTGCCCATGAGGCTGAATGCTTCTCCTGCCATCCGGAATGCCAGCCCATGGAGGGCACTGCCACATGCAATGGCTCGGTACAGTAGCAACACCACGATCTCTAAGGGAAAGAGGGCAGAGGCAACACTGGAGGATCTTGGGAATGGTGTGGCCAAATCTTAAGGCCAGCCCAGGGAGGCCACATAATGCTAGGGTTTGTGGATGGAGGATCCTGAATGACTGGGTTGGTCCTTGCTGGAAGGTATGGAATTAACCTTGGGATTCCATTCTTTCTGACTTTTTCTTTTCCAACCAGGGTTCTGATGCTTGTACCCAGTGTGCCCATTTTAGAGATGGGCCCCACTGTGTGAGCAGCTGCCCCTACGGAGTCCTAGGTGCCAAGGGCCCCATCTACAAGTTCCCAGACGCTCAGAATGAATGTCGGCCCTGCCATGAGAACTGCACCCAGGGGTCAGTGATGGGATGCTAAGAAGAGGGAATGGGGTCAGGGGAAGGGGGAGGAGCATAGACCTAGGGGGAAAGAAGAGGATGAGGGGAGCATAAAGAAGAAAGAACTGTGATTTAAGAATCACTCTTGGGGCCGGCCGAGTGGCTCAGTTGGTTAAGAGCGCAAGCTCTGAGCAACAGGGTCGCTGATTTGATTCCCACATGTGCCAAGTGAGCTGTGCCCAAGATGAGCTGCCGCTGAGCTGCCAACAGGTGGCAGGATGGCTCAGCTGGTGAGAGCACGTGCTCCTAACAACAAGGTTGCCAGTTCAACTCACATATGGGATGGTGGGCTATGCCCACCCGCAACTAAGATTGAACACGGCACCTTGAGCTGAGCTGCCCTGAGCTGCCTACGGGTTGCCGGATGGTGACTGGACTTGGAGCTGAGCCCTCCACAACTGAGATCGAAGGACAACTTGTTTTTTCCCGTTCCCCAATTCCTCATTAAAATCTTAAAAAAAAAAAAAAATCATTCTCAGCTGTGTAGTGAAGAATTGGAGAAAGGGATACTCAATAACAGCACAAAATTTTGGGAACCTGGAATAACCTCAACTTAGGGGAGTTTCATTCAAGGGAAGAACTCAGAGAGAGTTGGTGAGCTAGAGATGGAGGCCGTATCTTGGGATATGCTTGGGCTCCAGGATGGGACACCATGGTAGGGTCTGAAACAATGTAGCTGTTGGAATTGAGCCTCCCATGGGAGCCGGCCAAGCTCTCATTTAAGGAGGTGACTTTCTTCTTTAGGTGTAAGGGACCAGACCTGCAAGACTGTTTAGGCCAACCACGGGCCCTGATCAGGTATGATGGGCTTGGAGACCTGGGAAGCTGGGCATATATGGGAGAGAAGCTAAGGAGAGGGCGGTTATCTGCTGAGAAGACTTGAGTACTCATCCTGGCCTTCTATATACAGTTCGGTATCACTGGACCCGGGGCACAAGAATCCAGACTTCTGGCCTTCCTAAAATTAACTTGCAGTAGCTCAGGAGGGCCAGATTTAGGTTAACCCCTTCAGTGCTTAAAGGTATATATATATATATATATATATATATATATATATATATATATATATATATATATATATATATATGTAAATGTTAACTTCTTGCCCCAGATCTGCACCATAACTTTAGTGCAGGTATAGATGACATTTGTAAGGGAGATATGGACCCACAATAATGCCAGGCTTCTTTATCCCACAGCAACACCCATCTGGCTATGGCTTTAGCAGTGGTAGTAGGATTGGTAGTGATTTTCATGATCCTGGGCATCACTGTTCTCTATTGGCGTGGGCGTCGGATTCAGAATAAGAGAGCTATGAGGCGTTACTTGGAACGGGGTGAGGTGAGTGTCTAGCTTACTTTCTTGAAAGGTACCCTATACCATCACTCTTTAAGAGCTTCCTGCCTCCCAGAGATCTGATCCCTTTCTGCAAGGAGAGGTAGCATGGTCCACTAGAAACGACTCTTGCCAGAGAAATGGGAGATGTGCATTCTCCATTAATTTGCCACATGACTTTGAAGAAGTTACTTTCCTTCTCTGTGCCTCAGTTTATGCATTCATACAGAGGAAATAACATCATCCTTACAGGATGGCTGTAAGGGTGAAAGGGGGTGATGTATGTGAAAGTGCTTTGAAAAACACAGAGAATTGTATAAAAGCACTTATGGTGATAATATTACCACCTCTCCATCCTTTCCCCCATCAAAGGAAAAACTCAACCCTCAGGGCCGGCCTCAGTTGGTTAAGAGCTCGCTGAAGAGTTTGAGCTCTGAGCAACAGGGTCCCCGGTTTGATTCACCGCCCGAGCTGAGATGCCACTGAGCTGCCAACAGGTGGCAGGATGGTTCAGCTAAAAAAAAAACACAAAAAAACAAAATAAACAAACAAACAAAAAAAACCTCAACCCTCTTGATTCCTCATCTCATGAGCACAAACAACTTCCTCCATCCTTGGGGTCTTTTATTTTCCAATAGAACTACAATGCTTTATAAGACTAAAGACAATTCCTCTTCCTGCTCTTTGCATCCACCTATGGGGACGGTCTTGGAGGGGGACATGGGAGTGGGCTTTCCTGAGTATCTCCTTCCCATTTGTTTCTCAGAGCTTAGAGCCTCTGGATCCCAGTGAGAAGGCTAACAAAGTCTTGGCCAGAATCTTCAAGGAGACTGAGCTGAGGAAGCTTAAAGTGCTTGGCTCAGGCGTCTTTGGAACTGTGCACAAAGTGAGTGACTGGCCCACAGGAAGTCTGGGGAGGTAGGGAAAGGATCTAGGGCAGAGGGGAGAAAAATTTAGAGGAAGGACTAGCCTGGGATGAATGACCTTAGGATGACTCTTGCTTAAAACTTTCCAGGGAGTGTGGATTCCTGAGGGCGAATCAATAAAGATCCCAGTCTGCATTAAAGTCATCGAGGACAAGAGTGGACGGCAAAGTTTTCAAGCTGTGACGGATGTAAGTGAAGGAAGGGTATTCTGTATGGCCTCTAGAAGAGAGGTCAGTGTTACATATGATTATGCAGAAGCATGGTCCTGTGTTAGCAAATACTATATTAGCTATGTTGATGTACTTGAATGTTGGGGTTATATGTGAACCTGTTTGTTCCTTGGATAACCCCTCTTGTGTCTCTTAGCATATGCTGGCCATTGGCAGCCTAGACCATGCCCACATTGTACGGCTGCTAGGACTGTGTCCAGGATCATCTCTGCAGCTCGTCACTCAATACTTACCCCTGGGTTCCCTGCTGGATCACGTGAGACAACACCGGGGAGCACTGGGGCCACAGCTGCTGCTCAACTGGGGAGTACAAATTGCCAAGGTGAGAGGAGCCTGGAGAAGATCTATGATGGAACTGCCTGGCTGGAGGCCAGCAGGGAGAGGGTGGGAAGGTTGAAGTTCTGAGTGGTACCTCTAGGGTTTGGAATGATTCTGGGTTTAAAGGATTGATTCCCCCAACCTTGAGAATACTTCCTTCCCTTATAGGGTATGTACTACCTCGAGGAGCATGGTATGGTGCATAGGAACCTAGCTGCCCGAAATGTGCTGCTCAAGTCACCCAGTCAGGTTCAGGTGGCAGATTTTGGGGTGGCTGACCTGTTGCCCCCTGATGATAAACAGTTACTACACAGTGAGGCCAAGGTAAGGTGGTACAAAGGTCTGGTAGGGAGGTGGGAGTGGAGTGAAGCATGGGGATGGGGAGCAGTCAGTGGTCTCTTTCAGAGGCAAGCAGATGCACTATGGTAAGTTCAAGGAGATGCCAGAAATATTGGGTTGTCAGAAAAGTCATGACGTATTTTGTCTATGTTTTTCAAAGGTCATTTATTTATATAAAGAACGAAGATCAATCAATGATATATTGCCCCTTTTGTTCGATAACCTTTTGCCATCTTTCAGTGAGTTTCATAATTCCTTGTTCATAGAAGGACCTGTCTTTATTTGCAAAAAACTGAACAAGGTGCTGATTTACAGCCTCATCTGAATTGAAAGTTATACCACGTAGGGAGTTTTGAAGAGAGTGAAACAAGTGGAAGTCTGACGGCGCAAGGTCAGGCGAGTATGGTGGGTGTGGCAACACATCTCATCCAAGCTCCAATAATTTTTGACGGGTGATCAAACTTGTGTGTGGTCTCACATTGTCGCGATGCAACCCAACTCCTTTACAATTAACAAGCTCTGGACGTTTCTGGATGATGGATTCGTTCAAACTGTCCAATTGCCGACAGTACACATTCAAATTGATTGTTTGGTTCCTTGGTAGGAGCTTGAAAAACACGACGTCTTTAAAATCCCACTACACCGAGAGCATAACCTTCCTCGGATGAATGTCTGGTTTCGATGTCATTTGAGGCAAATCATCATGTGGGGACCAAGACCATATGTGCACCACATTGTTGTAAACAATCCACTTCTCATCACTAGTTATCAGTCGCTTCAAAAAAGGATCGTTTTCCTCACGTTTAATGAGCATATTGCAGATGTTTATATGCGCCATCGAATGAACTTCTTTGAGTTCATGCGGAACCCAAATATCGAGCTTGCTTAGGTATCCCAGCTTCTTCAGGTGGTTGTGAACACTTGGATGATGGATGTTCAATGTTTCTGCAATCTCCTGTGTCATGTAACGTGGGTTTGACTCGCTCGATGCCTTTATTTTGTCGTCATCAACCTCGGTGGGCCTCCCTGACTGAGGAGCGTTGTTGAGATCAAAATCACCAGCACAAGGGCTGGCCGAGTGGCTTATTTGGTTAAGAGCTCACTCAAGAGTGTGAGCTCTGAGCAACAGCGGTTCGATTCCCAGCCCAAGCTGAGTTGCTACTGAGCTGCCAACAGATGGCAGGATGGCTCAGCTTAAAAAAAAAAAAAAATCACCAGCATGGAATTGTGTGAACCATTGTGGGCACTGACGTTCTTGTAGAGCACTGTCACCATAAACTTTATGCAACTTTTCACAAGCTTGATGCGCATTCTTCCCTTTATGGAAGTAAAACAGTAAAATATGGCAAAAATGCACAGTTTGGTCTTCCATATTCAACTTGCTGTAAAATCTCTAAAACTCAATCAAATCGCTGTTTTTTTTTAGAATGAAGCTAGAACTGTCAGCTGTCAAATGACATAGCAATAACATAGATGCGAATCATTCTAGTACTTCCAAAAATGAACTAGTGCCATCTGTTGCAAATATGTGTCACGACTTTTCCGACAACTCAATACAAGTTCAGAGAGCAACAAAAAAGAATGTAGAGAACTTGGGGTTTAGAAATGCTAAGAAAATTTGTGGAAATAACTGGTGACACCTTTGTCTTTAATTCCCCAGACTCCAATTAAGTGGATGGCCCTCGAGAGTATCCATTTTGGGAAATACACACACCAGAGTGACGTCTGGAGCTATGGTCAGTCCATCTGAATGCCCTTTATACCTCACTGGCCCAGATGCCTTTTTGAGACCGCTTCTTAGAATCTCCAAGCACTTCAGATCCTTATGTCAGAACAAGTTCTGCCTTCCCTTCATCTTCATGCCCATTTCTACTATTTTACAATCAACTAGTCATGTCTTCCTGTACTAGGTGTGACAGTTTGGGAGCTGATGACCTTTGGGGCAGAGCCTTATGCAGGGCTGCGATTGGCTGAAGTACCAGACCTGCTGGAGAAGGGGGAGCGGTTGGCACAGCCCCAGATCTGTACCATTGATGTCTACATGGTCATGGTCAAGTGTGAGTTACCTGCTGATGCCAGCCATATTGTGATTTCCCTCCCTACCCCACTCCCCTCTTAATGGCTCTACTTCCTACATCTTACTTCCAGGTTGGATGATTGATGAGAACATTCGCCCAACTTTTAAAGAACTAGCCAATGAGTTCACCAGGATGGCCCGAGACCCACCACGGTATTTGGTCATAAAGGTGAGTAGGGACTAGGAGGTGTCAAGGATATTTAGAGCAACCGGGATTTGGTGGGAACCAGGATCTACCTTAACAATCACCTGCCCCTATAGAGAGAGAGTGGACCTGGAATTCCTCTTGGGGCAGAGCCGCCTGCTCTGACAAACAAGGAGCTGGAAGAAGTAGAGCTGGAGCCAGAACTAGACCTAGACCTGGACTTGGAGGCAGAGGAGGACAACCTGGTGACAACACCAAGCTCTGCCCTCAGCTTGCCAGTCGGAACACTAAATCGGCCACGTGGGGTAAGGTACTTTCAAGTTACCCAAGACTTTGTGCACCCTGAGCACCCTGCACTCTCATGAACCCCACAGATACCCAGATTAACTATTCAAAGGCCCCATAAGATTTTTTCCCTTTGGGAGTGACCGGTTAGCTCAGTTGGTTAGAGCATCATGCTAATAACACCAAAGTTACTGGTTCGATCCCCACATGGGCCACTGTGAGCTGCGCCCTCCTTAAAAGAGTTAAGTATGTCATTGTAGCATGAAAGCAATGTGTAACCAATGCCCAGGGCTGTTCCCCAATAAAATTTATTAAAATAATTTTTTTCCCTTTGTCTAAATCTCTTTCTTACATTTTTCATCCTAGAGCCAGAACCTTTTAAGTCCATCATCTGGATATATGCCTATGAACCAGAGTAATCTTGGGGAGGCTTGCCAGGTAAGGCCTGCCTTTTTAAGGAGCTGCTGAGAGGCTGGGTGGCAAAATGTTTTAGGATCGACAGGGGTAGTGTGGGAGATTTTAGAAACCTTTGAGGTTTAATCAGTGTCCTACAAAAAAGAAGGCGTTGAAAACCCAATCTCTTTTCTTGTCTTTGTGTAAATCTCTGTGTATTATTTTCCTTCTTAGGAGTCTGCAGTTTGTGGGGGTAGTGAACGGTGCCCCCGTCCAGCCTCTCTGCACCGAATGCCACGGGGACGCCTAGTATCAGAGTCATCAGAGGGTCATGTGACAGGCTCTGAGGCTGAGCTCCAGGAGGTGTCAATGTGTAGAAGCCGGAGCCGCAGCCCACGGCCACGTGGAGACAGTGCCTACCATTCCCAGCGTCACAGCTTGCTTACTCCTGTCACCTCACTCTCCCCACCAGGGTTAGAGGAAGAGGATGTCAACGGATATGTCATGCCAGATGCACACCTCAAAGGTACCTGACTCCCCCCATTCCCCACTGCCTATTATGGTGACGTTCTCCACATAGCTAGCCTCTCTTCTCAACCCCCAGGTACTCCCTCCTCCCGGGAAGGTACCCTTTCTTCCGTGGGTCTCAATTCTGTCCTGGGTACTGAAGAAGAAGATGAAGATGAGGAGTATGAATACATGAACCGGAGGAGAAGGCACAGTCCACCTCGTCCCCCTAGGCCAAGTTCCCTCGAGGAGCTGGGTTATGAGTACATGGATGTGGGATCAGATCTCAGTGCTTCCCTGGGCAGCACACAGAGTTGCCCGCTCCACCCTGTGCCCATCATGCCTACTGCTGGCACAACTCCAGATGAGGACTATGAATATATGAATAAGCGACGTGGTGGAGGAGGTCCTGGGGGAGATTATGCAGCCATGGGCGCATGCCCAGCAGCTGAACAAGGTTATGAAGAGATGAGAGCTTTCCAGGGGCCTGGACACCATGCCTCCCATGTCCATTATGCCCACCTCAAAACTCTACGTAGTTTAGAAGCCACAGACTCTGCCTTTGATAACCCTGATTACTGGCATAGCAGGCTTTTCCCCAAGGCTAATGCCCAGAGAACATAACCCTTGCTCCCCGAGGTACTCAGGGAGCATTTGATGGCAGCTAACGCCTCGAGAGGGTACCCCTCTTCTCCCTAATCCCTGTCCCTCACAGGTCTCAGTCCCATTTCCTCCCTAGTCCTAGACAATTCCATTCAATTTTTGGAGGCTTTTAAATACTGACACAAAATTCTTGTGGTATGTAGCCAGCTGTGCACTTTCTTCTCTTTTCCACTCCCTGGAAAGGAGAAGGTTTTCCCTATTTTGTGTTCTTTCCCAATCCCATTTCTCTGCTTTCTCAGGGGAACTCCCTGGAGATATGAAGGATTATTCCCTTGTCATATCCCATATCATACGATCACTCCCATATCATGTCCCTTTCTCTCAGACTCTAACTTGTTGAGACTGGGCTTCACAGTGTGCTTTTGTTTCCCATCAGACTCCTAAGGAAGAGAAAAGGAGCAAAATCTGGCAGGGGAAAGTAAAATTTTGGCTTAAAACTCTTAACCCCTTAGAAAGAATGGGAAGCTTAAAATCTTGTGAAGAGAGGTTAGGAGTAGATATTGATTACTATTAATTGAGCATTTACTTTGTGCCAGGCATTGTGCTAAACTTTACCTACATTATCTCACTTAATCCTTACACCCATTCTGTGAGTTAGATATCCCATTTTACAAATAAGGAAACTGAGCCTTAAAGAGATTAAGTAAATTGAGTGGCAGGTCCAGGATTCAAAATCTTCCAATCCATGTGCTCTTACTGTAAAGGTATCAAGGAAAACTGATACAAGTCAGAGCCCTTGTAAGGGGCATTGTCGTCTTATTTTTGCACTGAATCAAGTCTAACCCCAACAACTACAGCCTCCTAAACCCAACTTCTCATCTCAGGAAGTGGAGGCAGGGGTAGTCAGAAGGAAAAATAACTGAACACCTTTGTAAACCATAACCTACGTGCTGTAAATGATCTCCTCCTCTTACCCGAGAGACAGATCCACATGGGTCCCAAGAGCCATTTTTAGGAGCTATTCTCACCCCGTAATGGGAAGCTTCCAGTTGGGATAGAAAGAGGACCCCTCTTCAGACCTCTGTCCCATTGGATGGGAAACTGGGGGTATCTGTTCTATCACTGAAGTTTTTTGTTTTGTTTTTATACGTGTCTAAATAAAAATGCCAAAGTTTTTCAGCTTTCTGTCTGTTAAATGAATAAAACCTTTAATGTTAGACCACCCCTTTTCTCTGCTCCTCAGCAGAGAATAGCTACTTTTTTCTCCCCTGCGTTCTCTATTTTCCCATGCACCTTTCTCCAGTCCACTTTTCCTTGTATTCCCTTAGGAGAAGCATAGCGCACAGTGCTTTTCATTTCAAGGTTTTACTAGGAATCTAAGACGATCAACCGGGAATAACAAAAAAAGTTGGGGAAAGTTTGAAAAACCCCTATAGATGTGCTCCCTCAAGAGGTGGAATACGTAAACTCCCATATTTCAGAACTCTTAATTCTCTTATAAAAAAGTCTCCGTGAACATTTCACTTAGGTGCCATCAAAGCTTATTTGTTAGAACAATAGTGCCATCTTCTGTGGGAGCCCGGTCTCTAGACTGGGAGGCTGTAAATGGATAATCCCTACGGAGTCCGCAGGCCCAGTTAAGTCCTTGCTCCTTGGTCTCCATCCACACCCGTTCTGCCCCTCCCGGTTCTCCCAGCATCGGAGACGACTGGACCGGCTAGGCCGGTCCCGCCAGCC
>NW_017731898.1:630833-654197 GCF_001890085.2 Hipposideros armiger
GCCTGACCCTTCCCAGCGTGCCCGGCGATTCCAGCGTGCGAGGCCCTCGGAGGGCAAGGCCCCAGGGCCTGGCTTAGGGGCGCGAAAGGCAGGCTGGGAGTTGTAGTTCACAAGTCCACGAGGGAGGCTAGAGGTTGGCTGCGGAAAGGACTCGTTGTCCCAGCGTGCCCTGCGCCTCAGCCCGCGCGCTCGTACCTTCTCGCTTTTGCCCTCCCGCCCGCTCCCTTGCTTGCTCGCGCTTTCGCTCGCGCTCTCTTCGCGAATCGAAGGGGCTCTGGCCACAGCCTGTGGCTAGGGAGGGAGACAGAGGCGGCAGCTCGGGGGGACGAGGCTGCAGTGGTGGTGGTGGCGGGAAGATGTCGGGCGAGGACGAGCAGCAGGAGCAAACTATCGCCGAGGACCTGGTCGTGACCAAGTATAAGATGGGGGGCGACATCGCCAACCGTGAGTGCGGCCTCAGGGGTCCGGGGATCTAGGCTGAGAGGGAGAGGCAAGGGGGACGGTACTGGGCTGGCCCCGGAGGGGTTGGAGCGGTGGGGTCAAGCGGAGTGAGCTACTGAGGGCCCCGCGCCGGTCCGCTGTGGGTGGCGTGGTAGGAAGACTCCGTGTCGCGCCTGGGACCTGAGCGTCCAGGCCTGTGCTGGAGTCTGGAGGTGCGGGCCGGTGACGGGGAAGAGCTCAGAGCAGGGTCTCTGGCCGTCGCGGACCCTAGGACGTCAGTAAGGAGGCAAGGCTCATCTCCTGCCCCTCACCCTTTGGTCCGGATCTCCGCCCCTTCTAATTCTGGCAGCGACGAGGCCACCTCGAAAAGGAAGCGCCCAGATGTTGGCGACGGAAGCGCCCCTCTATTTTGTCGCGGCTCTCGGGGCGTCAGGAGTGGAGCCGGCACGTGTTGCCTTGTGCTGATCGCTGGCTGCCTTCTTCCTCCGCTTACCGTCCCTGACACCAGCTTCTCTACCACGTGCTTTGTTGAAGTCTTTCGTTCTTTACTTCAAGTCTTTCCCTGGTGGGGGCCCCATTCTGCTCTTGGGCCAGCTCTAGGACCATTGGAAGTCACCCCCAGAGTTCCTCACACCCTCTGAGATATATGTGGCTTTTCTTGAGGTTATTCATTACTACCGTCAATCTGTGCAGATAGCCTTCCTTAGCCTTCGTATTTGATCTCGGGCTTGACAACTCTAGAAATGTGTTTGAGGTCCTCACCCCAACTAGACAAACTTGTGAATAGTACTGGAAGGGGGTGGGGGAACTGATTTTAGGATCTCAGAAGTCATCCTTATTAGGACTGCTCTGATTCTCTCAGCAGCTGTCTGCCACTAGACAGATGTCTCACTGTCTATTTTCTCTATTTCCAATTCACCTTTCCGATTTAAAACCCAGTTGAGAGGACAGAAAGTGCTCATCTTTGGGCTTTTAAATGCTTTTGACAGTAAAGATAGGTATTTAGAATGCCTCTGGTCCTATGGCTGAAAACATGAGTTTCAGGCTTCCAGAGAATCACCAAAACTTAGATCACAAAAATCAAACCTAAAGTTCACGATGGGCCATGGAGAAGCTTTATAACGTAATGGACATTTAGTCTGTTACCCATTTTTATTAGTTGTTTGAATCAGAAAAAAACTTTTGCAGTTTAGAACTTCTGAAGCACTTGTGATTGCAGATAACAGTTTAGAACTCTTTTGGGTCACATACGTTTTTATGATCTGCTAAAAGTTATAAGCCATGAGCCAGCTGAAACCCAGGGCCCTTAGATTAAGTCCCCTTGGCTTATACACTTGTTTGTGAGGAAATAAATCTACATAATTGAGTTGCTAACTCCTAATTGGGGTGTCTGAAAAGGGAGAAGGTAGCATTTCACAATGCATCAGCTTGGAGTCAGCAATTCTGTGCCTACCTTCCTGTTGTCTCTGACGCCTATAAATTTCTTTTGGTCTGCTTTGCATGTATGTGGGATACCTTGGTGAGGACCCCCTTGAAGTTCATGATTCTGTCCTACCACACCACAGGCACCATCTTTGGAAAGTCCCCCTAGCCTAGGGAGACAGATTGTATACACCCAGTTATCACATATAGGAGGGAAAGGGACTGTTGACTTCTTTATTTTAGGAAAGGAAAGTAGAAATTTAGAGATTAAAGATAGGTACATTTCAAGAGGCAAAACTTGTTCCCTCATTCAGCCTTAAGGGGAGTGGCACTAGGGAATATTAGAAATTCTGGGTCCAACTCCTCGGTATTGCTTGGATTGTAACTGAGACAACACATGCAGGACTGACATGGTGGGGTTCTGTCCCCAGGGGTACTTCGGTCTTTGGTGGAAGCATCCTGCTCAGGTGTGTCGGTACTGAGCTTGTGTGAGAAAGGTGATGCCATGATTATGGAAGAGACGGGGAAAATTTTCAAGAAAGAAAAAGAAATGAAGAAAGGTAAAAAAATCAATCCCCACTACTTTCCCAAGTTTGACCCTTATTCGGTCCTGTTTGTCATAATGATGCAACTCTCTCCCCAGCTCTGGTTGAAATATTTGGAAGTTTGGAATGGCACGTGGGTTATAAGCAGTTTCCTACCCAATCCAAACTGATTAAACTTAGGCAAGACCCTGAAGAAAATCCTTCCATTTGTCTGAGAGGCAATAGGGCTCCAAGAGAGGGCAAGGCAGTAAGGCTGATGATTCTCTCTTTACAGGTATTGCCTTTCCCACCAGCATTTCAGTAAATAACTGTGTATGTCACTTCTCCCCTTTGAAGAGCGACCAGGATTATATTCTCAAGGAAGGTGACTTGGTAAAAATGTAAGCTTAAACCACTTTAGAGCACTTGTCTTTTTCCTAAGCTTTTACATAGTCCCAGTTGTTAATGCTGTACTCTGCTCTTGCTTGTCAGTGACCTTGGGGTCCATGTGGATGGCTTCATCGCTAATGTGGCTCACACTTTTGTGGTTGATATAGCTCAGGTAGGTGGCCTACTTTGAACTCTGTTCAGCCTGTGAGGGTGCACTGCTGCATGCTTCTTAGCCCCAAGTGAGTTTTGAGAGAGTCTCTAGAGAAATAAAGGAAAAAGGGTGATTTCTCTCCTGTTCATTGGCTTACCTTGCATAGTGGGCACACAGATATTAATTGAATAACCAACTGAGTTAAAGAACTTTCCAAGAAGACACTGATTGCATTTCCTTATCTACAGGGGACCCAAGTAACAGGGAGGAAAGCAGATGTCATTAAGGCAGCTCATCTTTGTGCTGAAGCTGCCCTACGCCTGGTCAAACCTGGAAACCAGGTAAGCTGTTTAGTCCAGCCCCAAAGCTTGATAGAGCCAAAGCTGCACTAGGCATCTACAGCTATTTTAGATTGAGCTGCCAACTTTGTCCACAGCCCCTTTATAAAACAAACAGCTTTTTTAAATTAGTTACTACTTCAGATGGGATTTCTGTAAGAGAAGAGGCAGGAACTAAAGAGCTTAATACTAAACAGCAGTTAACCCTGTATGGTGTATGGGGATATATGGAGCCTACCTTTTTCATGTTTTGATGTGTGTCTTTCCCCAAAAATAATTTGAGGTAGATAGCTTAAAACACAGGTGTATTTTAAAACTAAATTTTAAAAGGTTATAAAACAAAAGTAATAGTAAACTGGTGGCAAAGAGGCCAAAAGTTTGTTCTGTACCTTGCGAGACAATATTAGGAAGCCCAGGCAGGGATCATAAACTTGGTGATTTAATACAATTTAGCATATTAGACTATCAGTGGAGACATTTCTCTAATACTTAAATTTCCAAAGACCTGTTTAATACTTATTGTCTTTTCTTGCTCCTCTTCTGTGCTTTCTTGTTTATACTTTTATTAATCAGTTTGTAGTTCATACCCATTGATAATTAATTGTATCATTTTCGCTTAATCCTCTTACAATAATACTACTTCATAGAGCTGTTATAAAGCGCTTGAAAATGCCGGGCACACAGTAAACACTTGTGTTAACTGTTATTTGCATATTGATTATTTTTCTTTATATACTTACTTTTGTGTATCTTCACTAGAAGGTAATGTTGTCTAGTGGCTATTATATAACTATGACATCAGACTTTCTGGGTTCTCACCTTGTTGCCACCTCCTACTATTTAAAAATAACTTCGAGGGCCAGCCGAGTGGCTCAGTTGGTTAAGAACTCGGTCAAGAGTGTGAGCTCTTAGCAACACAGTCACCAGTTCGATTCCCAGCCTGAGCTGAGCTGCTGCTGAGCTGCCAACAAGTGGCAGGATGGCTTAGCTAAAAAAACAAACAAACTTTGAGTTCAAATTTTGTCATCTGTAAAATTTCGTCATCTCATAGGGTTGTTGTGATGGTTGCGATGATCCATGTAAAGTGATTATCACAGTACCTAGCACATAGTTTAATAATATTAGCTGTGATTAGTTGTTCACTTCTTTTTGTCCAAGAACTTTTACCTATAGCTGAGGTAAGGATCAGATCATGTTTGAAAGAGGTAAGAAGGGGAAAATAAGAGTTTGCTGTCCCTTCTCAACAGGTTAGAATGCCAGCTATAATGGAATAAACACCAAACTTACCATCATGAAACCTGGGTTTATACCAGTTTCTTTTGGTTAACTGGTTTAACCCTGGGCAAATCATTTAACCTTTCTGAGCCTCAGTTTCCTCATATTCCAGAATTGTCTAATTAGACCATCTTTGTGAAAGCACTTTGTAAAAGGCTATGCAAATGTAAGGTCTGTTTAGGTTGTAGGGATGATAGAGCTATGATCTGAAAAACCAGTGAGAATCATTGTACTTGATGGAGCATATTAGAATTCTCAGGTCTTTTATGCTTCTTATTCTCGTGGTAGAGAACTTATTAGCTCCTGGTATCTCACCTTTTGATTTTGTACTTCTAGAACACACAAGTGACAGAAGCCTGGAACAAAGTTGCCCACTCATTTAATTGCACGCCAATAGAAGGTGAGACCTCAGATAACAGGGTTGAGGATCTAAGTACAAGTGACTTAGCAGAATTAAGGTTCTTCCTCCCTTGAGGATCCTTCCTGGCTCTAGCACATTGTAAGCCAAAAACTTCAGTGTCCTGGGTCTCCATAGCCAGGCAACTTTTCTCTCGTTTCCTGCCCCATCAAACTACTTAGGTGGGTGGGTTTGGAAACCTTTTGGGATTCTAGATGGCTGGTACCATAGGCTCTGTCCTATCTACAGGTATGCTATCACACCAATTGAAGCAGCATGTCATTGATGGAGAGAAAACCATTATCCAGAATCCCACAGACCAGCAGAAGTAGGTGCCAATCCCACCCTTCACCTTCCACTATATCAGACTAGTCATAAATTTTTTCTTCCATACTCCCAGCCTAATCTCGGCCACCTTCTGCTCCAAACTCCAGTAACTACTTATTGCTCTTTATGGTTCCTTTTCTATTCATTTTAGGAAGGACCATGAGAAAGCTGAATTTGAAGTACATGAAGTATATGCTGTGGATGTTCTCGTTAGCTCAGGAGAGGGCAAGGTGAGGAGAGTTTACCAGAGCTAGCAAAGAGGAGTGTGTTCCAAGAGCACCGGAACAAATGTGACCTAACTTACTCTTTTAGGCCAAGGATGCAGGACAGAGAACCACCATTTACAAACGAGATCCTTCTAAACAATATGGCCTGAAAATGAAAACTTCACGTGCCTTCTTCAGTGAGGTCGAAAGGCGTTTTGATGCCATGCCATTTACTTTAAGGTATACTGCACTTAACAAAGACAGGACTTGGAATCAGTCTGATTCATAGACCACACACCCAGGAACCCTTTTTTCCTCCTCCATCCCTCCCTCCTCCCCTCCTGCCTAGACTTGTAGCTCCAGCCTGCATGCACACGTTCTCTTATTCTCCCCATCTCCCTTTTATTGAAGGGAAGGTAAAAGTAATCCTATGCATGATTTCTGCCTGAGGGTAGGAGCTGTTTAAAAACATGAGCAATGATTAAAAAATAAAAAAAGGAAAAATAAAAATGTGACCAAAATGGTAAGACTTGATAGGGAGTTAAGGATACCTGTATTTGTCCTCGCCTACCCAGAGCATTTGAAGATGAGAAGAAGGCCCGGATGGGTGTGGTGGAGTGTGCCAAACATGAACTGCTGCAACCATTTAATGTTCTCTATGAGAAGGAGGGTGAGTTCTAAAAAGAGTTTCACTTTGGCATCCCTGGTTATTTGGTCTTCTCCTTCCCTATACCATAGCTTACAAAAAAAGAGTATGACAAGGGACATATTATTAAAACACTTCTCTCTCCCATAGGTGAATTTGTTGCCCAGTTTAAATTTACAGTTCTGCTCATGCCCAATGGCCCCATGCGGATAACCAGTGGTCCCTTTGAGCCTGACCTTTACAAGTCTGAGATGGAGGTCCAGGATGCAGAGCTAAAGGTTAGTGTGGAATGGAAAGCTGTGAGCATGTGGCATCTGTCCTGAGAAGGAGAACTAAATGTCAGCAAAGTTCTGAAAAGAGCTACAATATTGAGAGTGAGATTATTTCCTCCACATTTTTCAAAATTGGTTTTCCTTCCTCCTATTTTCCAGGCCCTTCTCCAGAGTTCTGCAAGTCGGAAAACCCAGAAAAAGAAAAAAAAGAAGGTATCTTATGATCATCCCTCCTTGGCAGGGCAAACGTGATCCCTCTTTATTCCATTTCTCTGGGTTGTGGTAGGGTGTAGATTTCTGTATATCCTTATTTTCCTTTCCCCCTTCTCAGCCCTGACCTAGAGAATTAGGATTTTTGTCCTTGGTCCCCCAGACACTACCCCGAGGTGTTGGAAACTAATAAGTCTCCTTCTTTACATGAATATAGGCTTCCAAGACTGCAGAGAATGCCACCAGTGGGGAAACATTAGAAGAGAATGAAGCTGGGGACTGAGGTGGGTCCCATCTCCCCAGCTTGCTGCTCCTGCCTCATCCCCTTCCCACCACACCCCAGGCTCTGAAGTGCAGTTGTCTTCTCCACCCAGGACCACCAGCAGAGCAGGGGTCTCCCTGCCCCCATCCCAGTCCCCTAACCCAACCCCCTTCCAACAACAACCAGCTCCAACTGACTGGTCTTGGGAGGCCAGGCTTCCCAGCCACCGAAGACTACTTTAAATTGAAAAGAGAAATTGAATAATAAAATGAGGAGTCAAAATCCATCGTCTTCAAGCCCCTCTTTGTAGCCTTTTTCTACCACTCTCTGCTTGGTCAAGGTTTATGGCCCTACAGTAGAACAGGGAAGAGGAGGCTGAAGTAGCCACCACCACTAAATATTCAGCTGAAATTTTTTTATACACTCCGATGGCAGCGTTTTTCCATCTTTTGGGACTTGTTCCTCTCTTTTGCCACTCTCCCCAAGTACTTTATCTGGCCTCAAAATAGAAACTGTTCTTCAGATTGTTTTTATTCACATGTGGCAGATTCCTTTTCTGATCCAGACTGTCTGGTCAGGCCCCTCCCATTTTTAGGAGCTGGAGCCTGCACTTATCAAGGGATTCTCGTCTATGAAATGGATCCTCATTTGTAAATCTTTTTAGTCATTTTTGTTCTGCAGGACTCTTCCCCCCTTCTCCCCACAAAGCTGTAAAGGAGGAATCCATTTCAACCTGTCCAATTCTTTGGAGTCAGTGGGGTCTTCCCTTGCTCCATCTTACAAACCTGAGCTGGAACCTCAACTGTGGTTTTGTTCCTGTTTGAAATATTTTGACCTCCCTCCCTTGAAAGAAAGACCAGGAACCAGAGGAGCAGACTGAAGAGACAACTCCTGGCTTTCTGAAGCTATGGACTTGAATTGGATGAATTGCTAGGGGTTTGGAGAGAAAGGTGACGAATTTCAGTACCTCTGGCATGCTGTCCCAGGGAACTAGAGCTCCCACTAACTTATGAGGTTTTTAAACACATTGAAAATGACATGGTGTTAAAATAAATTTGGATTTGCTCATAATCATGTGCCTTTGCTACTCTTATTTGATGGAAGTGGTGGGGAGTGTCAGTTGAAATGATCACTTGGAGCTGTTTTTCTGTCCTTATGTTTTACCTTTAAAACAAGTACTTCCCAGGGCCGGCTGAGTGGCTCAGTTGGTTAAGAGCTCGCTCAAGAGTTTGAGCTCTGAGCAACAGTGGTTCGAGTCAGCCCGAGCTGAGCAGCCGTGAGCTGCCAACAGGTGGCGGGATGGCTCAGCTAAAAAAAAAAAAAAACACAGGTACTTCCCAACCCAAAAACATAAATCCTGGGTTCTCTGAATTAAAATAGAGTACATTTTCCATGTGAATTTGATTTAATTTTCTAAAGTAAAAACATCAACCTTGCTGCTGACCATTTGTTCAGGATTAGCACATTTAATGTATACTGCAAAAAAATACAAGTGTTTATCCTGACTTAGGAAGCCAGGAAGAATACCTTGAGTGTTACGCAATTTTTCAGGGCCAGCCTGAGATGAGTAGTTTCTTAGATTTGAGATTGATTACACCGTACAGGTGAGGGATGCTGACCTGGAGATACTACAGTGAACAAACCACAGGACTCTTCATAAGAGCTTATAGACTAGTGGGCAATCAACAGGTGAAATCCTGGGGGACTTGATATAAAATAATTCTGCTAGGGTTTTCAAAGACTTGTTATAGTCTGATGGTGAATATACTAGAACTTCTTAAGCACTTGAAACAAGGGCCCCAAGTTTTAAAAACCTTGTTTTTAGGTAAAAGGTAACTTTTAAAAGGTAACTGGTACCTTTTAACAGTTAAAAGGTAACATGTTACTGAATAAAGTATAAAGGGAAACCACCACAAAGGAGGGATTATAAAAACAAGTATCAAAGTGATTAAGGTGAAGTCAGTGGTTAAGGATTCTTTTCCATTCTTCATAACTTGTTCATTGTAACCAAATCTTTGGGTATCTTATTTGTTTACCAAGTGCTTCTGACCTGTTTATACCCTGAGACTAGGAACTTTAACACCAAATTTGTTAGCCAGGAACCTAGTGACATGCTTCAGGCACTGTGGGGAAAGACCACAGTTGGAAACTTTAAAATACTTTTTTTTTTTTCGTAGTATGACAGCTTACTTAACTCCCCAACTTTACATTCTTCCATGTTCTGGAACCTTAGGACCTTTGGACTCTCCCTGCAGCAATTTAGTTTGGAAAATAAGGCAAACCAGCAAAATAAATTTTTGTGCAGCCTGCACCCATTCATAATAAAATGGAGGGTGTCGCCAGGAAACTGCAACTCCCAAGAAGCAATGAGAGGGAAGACGGAAGTCGTTATCTTAGTTGTCTGCCCCTCTAGGTCCCATACTGGAAATAGGTGCTCACGTTTAAATAATACAATGTCCTCATAATAAAACGGGACGGGGAATCTTGTAACTCAAATTCAAAATACCACTTTCCAAGAAAACTAAATCACTTATCAGGTACCTGAGAAGGGCCGGAAACCATTGTTATTCCCCTTGGGCGGCCCCGCCCCTGGGGGGGAGGTAGGGCGAGACAAGGGAAGTGACGACACTGAGTGCTCCCTTAAATGGCGGTAGGCGGGTGCTTAGCTCTCTCTCGGCCTTAGCGTCATCTTCTTGGGTGAGTGTGTGGCTTGTGTGCGGATTTCGAGTACAATCCATTAACATCTGGTCTCTGCTCTTATCATCGTTACGGCAAACTAACTGTAACCTTTTTCTCTTTACCCGTAGATACCTCCGCGCCATGAGAGCCAAGGTAAGCAGTGCCTGGTAGTGAGCTGAGGCTGCACGAATGGATGGCTGGGGGTGGAGACCCAGGCAAGGGAAGTCCGCCATGGTTCCCTGAACCGATGGATTCTCAAGGGTACCCAAGACCTAATAGGAGAGGAAGGATAGTGTGGGGAGAAGCGGAGGTGGTTGGGTAAATGTTGTGCGGAGAGTGGGGGTGGGGGAGTGGAAGAGCGCGCGCGGGATTCGGTGTTTACTTGGGTTGGGAAGCCAAATTGTTGATGTAATTACTGAGACTAAACCCTCATATTTGGTCAAGAATTTGCCTGGTTCTAAATAATTTTCTTCATATCTCTGATCCTGTTTCTAAAACTAATGACCTTTTGTCTTATTCCTTGCCTCTGGTTACGATCTGTTGCCAGTGGAGGAAGAAGCGAATGCGCAGGTATGTTGAAACTTGGCTGGCACGGGAGGAGGGAAGTGGAGCGAGCGTGCCTTGGGACAAAAGTTGGGAGGAACATATGGTGAACTTAAGGTGGAAAATGTTTTGAGCATTGAGTTGTCAGAGCCAGGGATTGGACACAAGACAGTAGAATGTAGTACATGATTGTTTTATTACCCTGCGTGTTGTATGCATATTTAAGATGGGAGGGAAAGACTGAACCTCGGGCTAGTGGGCAGGAAGTGTATTCCCGTGTCTGCTTTTCAGGCTGAAGCGCAAAAGAAGAAAGATGAGGCAGAGGTCCAAGTAAACCGCTAGCTTGTGCACCCATGGAAGCCACGGGAGCAGAAATGAGGAAAGCCAGAGGCCAGGGACACTGGAACGAATTGTTGGACTTGCATGCCTAATGTCTAGGACTTCTCAATGGATCTAGAACATACATTGCCATCTGTTCCCCACGACCATCTTGAGAGACGCACTTTTCTCGTACAAAAACCGTCCTTTGCTCTGGACCTGTGATATTCTGGACAAGTTTTGTTCTTAGTTGTGGCTGAATGTAACGTGTACAATAAATCATCTGCTGTTAGCTGAAGAAAATTTGTGTTTTGTGGTTTTTATGGTTCCATTGGCTGGTGATCCTGTCTGCCCTTGTTAGGCTACATGGGGGAGCGGGGGGGCAGTGTTTATTACACCCCTAGCCAACATCGGGTACCCGGCCCTCGGGAGTTAAGTAAAAAGTATGGGTCGGCCATCCTGAAAAGGATGTAATGGACGCCTGGGGACAGATGTCGAGGTGGTTAG
The DNA here is from genome assembly GCF_001890085.2 of Hipposideros armiger. NCBI lineage: Eukaryota > Metazoa > Chordata > Mammalia > Chiroptera > Hipposideridae > Hipposideros > Hipposideros armiger. The sequence continues at coordinate 641,742 of NW_017731898.1, forward strand.
GGATAAACCGTGGTTCCGTCCCTGTCTTGGCCTACTTAAATTACGCTTTTTGGGGCCTTCACTATGCTGTTCTGTTGGGTTACCATGGTGACACGCAAAGCTTGCTGGGACTTCCTGTGGCTTGCGCCAGTACTTCACACACCATAGAGTATAGTTCCGGGTCTGGTGGCTAGAGCGTCGTTTCTTCCGCAGGAAGCGGAAGGGCTACAGAGTAGGCAGTTCTTTGTCGAAGCTAGAGGACCGGCAGGCGGCAGCAGCAACTACGGCGGCGGCGGCAGGTGAGGGAGGCGGGAGACTTAGGTGGAGGCCGCGCCCGGAGGGGAGGAGTCGGGGCCGGCCCAGCGGCTGGGCTCGGCCGGGCTACACAAGGCCCCCCAGGACCGAGCTGGTTCTTCCTCGTGCCCCAGGGCCGAGCCCTTTTTCTGACTGACCCCGCTTCGCGAGCAAACGCCTGCTCCGTGACGTCACAGCCCTGCCCATCCCCTCAGCTTGATGTCATCTGGAGTCCCTCTCCCTGTTTCACTTCGTACTTCCTTGGTGTCCTACTCACCTGGCCCATTGCTGAGCTCTGTGGCACTGCACAGAACTTGCCAAACTAGATTTGCTGTGGGAAACTCCTAGGACTTTTTTCGCAAACTCTGGGGTGTTGCGAAGCTTGATAATCACCGCCTCCAAGTCTAGTCTGTCATCCCGCCGCACTGTCAGTTGCTGTCCTTGCACGGCTCCCCATTCGGAGTTCCTAACTCCAACCCTAGGTCGGGCTCTGACCCCCACATCCTCCTCCAACTTGAGGCAGGGCTCCCCTCACTTTTGTTCACTCAGAGCTGGTCTTCCAACCCATCCTCCTAGGCTCTCCAAATTAGTTCTACCCCTTACTCTTCTTGCTCGCAACTTCTCCCTTTGACCGGTGAAGCTCAGTTGGAACCCTGAGGAAATCTTGATGTGCCCAGAGCTTTTGCCATTTTGTCAGTCTTTCTTGTAACAATCACCCTATAGTCCTCCATTCTTATCCTTTCTCCCACCCAAGTCTCTGTTTTTTTCCTGTTCAGAACCCAGCAGTGATGTGGAGGTGGAGACCCACAGGAGCCCCGGACTTCACCTGAGCTACCTCAGGTATTGAGCTATCCTGGGAGAGTTGGGTGGGAGGAGTATCATATCTGATTATCTACTCTGGTGGGACTTGCAACGTGGGTCAGGCTTGGATAGTGGCATTTATTTTTCACCAGCTCATTCCCCTTTTAGTAAAAGTTTGTATCATTTACCACTCTTCCTGGATTGATTCTATTATTCTGGGATTATCTCCCTTTGGAGGAAGAAAACCCCTCTCCTTTTACAGCTTGTCTTGTAACTCTGGCCTCTATTTGGATCATTTTAGAGCGATCTGGAGGCAACGTCTAGGCAATGGGGTGGATGGTTGGGGGGAGGTGAAGGCCAGGGAAATTGGAAAGATTTCCTTATACTCAAGGGGAAACAATATATGAAGTTTTCCTATTTGAACAGCAGGGGGAGCCTAAACACTGCCTAGGAAAAGCTTAGGAGGTCAGACACGTGGTAGCAGGGACTCACAGTCTTGTGGGGGGTGGGGTGAGGGGAGGGCTAGAACCAGGGCAGTGGACTGACATTCCAGAGCTCTCTTGGGAAAGATGAGACTTAAAAAGCTTTTATAGAGTCTATAAATAAAGAGGATCTTTATGGGGTGTGAATGGTGTGGTTTGATGTCAATGGTATCTTCCCATGGAGGGTTAGGAGGGGATAGAATGGGCAAAGTAAGGTCACTTGTTCCTATGAAATTAACTCCTTCCTCCCGCCTTGACCTTGTCACAAATGGTTTTGTCCTTTGGAATCTATAAGTGGAGCTTCTATAACTGTAGAACTTTTCCCCTGAAATGGAGGAAAGGGGGCTGACCACATTGGGGTTGATAGCGGTGGTGAGCTGGGAGAGAATACTAAAAAAAATGACAGGTTTAGGGACTGACCTCAAGCTGGTGACACAAGTCTCTTCACTCCGGATTTCCTGGGTCTAGAGATAATATACTTCACAGAGCCCTCACCTGAAATCCCGTGGAAAAGGGTTTAAGGGAAGTTTTGTCACCAGTATCTCATTATCCACAGTCCTAGTAGCTCACCAGCCCAGCCCACCTTGGCCATGATTCCCAGTCTTCTCCTAAACTATTCAGACACCGACAGCAGTTTTAATTTCACTTCCGCAACTTTAATAAGGTCAGTTCATAGGAGTAATAAAATCCAATACTATCTCTCCCTGCCCCCTCCTTGGCCGGTCATCATTAGTGAGCTCCCTCCCTTCTCCATTAGCCAGGCAAGTGTGAATCATTCTGACCCTGACCAGGTGCACAAAGGCCTAGGCGGGACTTATGACAAGCCAGCCAGTCCAGGCTGAATTCTCATCCCTGAGATTCTCCATCTCCAAAACCATTGCCTCCCTGTCCTGCCTCTTGCCAGACTGCCTACTCTATACTTAAGAAGAGTGTGGCCTCTCTGGAAGACTCCTGTTTGACACAGTTCTCCTCTTTCCTAGTGGTCACCAAGGGTGGCAAGAAAAGGAAGAAAGCCCTGAGTTAGGAGGGACCAGGATGCCTGAACGGGACAGCTATGCCAACGGCACTGGGAGCAGCGGTGGAGGCCCTGGAAGCGGTGGCAGCGAGGAGGCCAGTGGGACAGGGGCAGGCAGTGGCGGGGCCAGCTCAGATGCCATCTGTAGAGACTTCCTGAGGAATGTGTGCAAGCGAGGCAAGCGTTGTCGCTATCGCCACCCAGACATGAGTGAGGTATCCAACTTGGGGGTAAGCAAAAATGAGTTCATCTTCTGCCATGACTTCCAGAACAAGGAATGTAGTCGCCCAAACTGCCGATTCATCCATGGCTCCAAGGAGGATGAGGACGGCTATAAGAAGACAGGAGAGCTTCCCCCTCGGCTGAGGCAGAAAGTGGCAGCTGGCCTGGGCCTTTCTCCAGCTGACCTACCAAATGGCAAGGAGGAGGTCCCTATCTGCCGGGACTTTCTCAAGGGTGACTGTCAAAGAGGAGCCAAGTGCAAGTTCCGTCACCTACAACGGGACTTTGAGTTTGATGCTCGGGGCGGAGGAGGCACCGGTGGTGGGGGCTCAACAGGCCCAGTCCCCCCAGGACGACGTCATGACCTCTATGATATTTACGACCTCCCTGACAGGGGCTTTGAGGACCATGAGCCAGGCCCCAAGCGCCGGCGAGGTGGATGCTGCCCCCCAGATGGCCCCCATTTTGAATCGTATGACTATAGCCTAGCTCCACCCCGAGGGGTGGAGTGCAGACTGCTAGAGGAGGAGAATGCCATGCTCAGGAAGCGGGTAGAGGAGCTAAAGAAGCAGGTCAGCAACCTTCTGGCTACCAATGAGGTACTCCTGGAACAAAATGCCCAGTTCCGAAATCAGGCCAAGGTCATGACCCTGAGCTCCACTGCACCAGCGACTGAGCAGACTCTGGCCCCTACTGTGGGCACTGTTGCCACTTTTAACCATGGCATTGCCCAGACTCACACTACTCTCAGCAGCCAGGCTTTACAGCCTCGCCCCGTGTCTCAGCAAGAACTGGTGGCCCCCGCTGGAGCTCCAGCTGCTCCCCCAACTAATGCTGCACCTCCTGCTGCTCCACCACCCCCACCCCCACACTTGAACCCAGAGATCACACCACTGTCAGCAGCTCTGGCTCAAACAATTGCCCAGGGAATGGCACCCCCACCTGTCTCCATGGCTCCTGTGGCTGTATCTGTGGCCCCTGTGGCCGTATCGATGGCCCAGCCCCTGGCAGGAATCACAATGAGCCACACCACCACTCCCATGGTGACTTATCCCATCGCTTCCCAGAGCATGCGTATCACAGCAATGCCACACTGATGGGGCTAATGGACACTCCCCTGGTATAGCATCCCAGGGCTGGGGTCGAGGGGCCCTTTCCCATCCACTCGCCTAGCTCTCTCAAGCCCTGTCTGAAGGGCTCATTCAAGAACTAGGACAAGAGACTACAAGGAGTTTGCTTCTGAGAAGGGGTTGAGCTGGTGGGTTTTCTCTCACCTCCCTTTTATGAGGGTCCTCTTGTCCATCTTCCTTCAAGCCTCACAGAGGGGGCTTGCATAGGAGTGCAGACTGAAGCCAGCAGAGAGGAAGGACTGATTGAGGGGCTGTATGTCCCCTGATGGGAAGTTGGGGACATACCTGGTCTTGTCCTCTCTTCTGCACAGCACAGGTTCCAGCACTGGCTTTGGAAGAAAAAAATATCCCACCCAGAGGGAAAGCCAGGAAAGATTGGGAAGTGGGTGACCAGGAGCTTAGAAGGCCTGATAGGAGCCTTCAGACAATTTGGGACCCAGTTAAGTTGGACAATACAGGAACTGCTCCTGGGCCCGTGGGAAGGCGGGGACCATAGTACTCCAGCCCAAAGACTAGGGGAGCATTCATGACCTTGGCTTGGCCTGGAAATCCATAAGGCAGGGCCCACCACTTTCCAAAGAAATAAAAAAACAATTATTTTTAACAAACGGAGGCAGTGAAAACTTGCTTAGATATCCTGTGTGGAAGATGGGAGCAGTAAATAGATGTCATGCCAAAATGGGATAAAGACTCCATGCTCACAGAACTTGAATAAGGTGGGACGCAGGCCAGTGAAGAAGGGTAGGGACCCAGAACAAGACCAAATGGGACTTTGGGGAAGGCACTTTGTGGGGTAAAAGCATTGGAGCCACTTAGTCTAGTTTAAAAATAGTCCCATCTGTTCTGGTTTCTATCTGCATGTACTGTTCCCAGGTTGCCTTAGTAACCAGGGCTCCTAGGGTCATTTAGGGAGACAGGTACTAAGGAGGGTGGATGTGCTGGGAAACGGAAATGGGATATGTATTGACAGATCTTTCCCTTATTCAAATAGAGCAGGGTGGTGGCGGTTACTCTGTTAGTTATTGATGGCAGTTCATGCCCTTCCTATCCCATCCATTCCTCAGTTACGAATGCCTTAAGGCTTCAAGGCTTGGGAGGTGCTGAGAAAAGGAGAGTTCTGGGACACGATTCTCAGGGTTCATCCCTTTTTTCCCTCTGCTTCCACATAGGACCACAGAGGTTTTAAACCCAATTAAGAATCAGTAAGGCTGAGGGTCCCAATAGCCAAACCTCAGTTCCTCAGTTCATGGCTGATATAGGGGAAACAATTCAGCTGTCTACTCTAATGGGACAGTGGATTTGGGGGTAGAGAAAGTGACCCTGGGTTGTTCTCCCCCCAATATATCTCTTGCTACCTCCTGTTCTCATGTCCGGTTAATCACTCAGGTTATACCTGGATTTGGAAGATGATGGGCTAGGTCAAGGCCGGTCGGAAAAAAAGGGTCTAAAGACTAAAAATGGGCAAATACTGAAATATTATTTGTGCATTTTTTAGAAACCACACCTTGATAAGCTAACTGTTGGTTTTCTGGCACAATTCTGGATTATTAAAAGAGAGAGTTTATGAGCATTTAGAGACAAGTGTGATCATAGATGCCAACATGAATTTGTCCCAGCCAAATGCTGACACACTAACTTTATTTTCTTTTTGCCAAGTATCTCTAAAGAGGTAGATTTAGGAAACTGTACAAATTATATGTCCGTTATTAATATACTCTAGCTGAAGACTACCAGGAATACAACTGTAGTTGGGCTTAATGCTCATTGCAGTGATGGAGAGAGCATGCCAGGGGGAACCATGGTGGCTCAGCAAGAGGGTGTTAGAAAGGAGTTACAGGACTTGGACTTTGATTAATTGATTTGGGGGAAGGTTTAAGGAAGTGAGGCTTCACTCTGGATTGGGTGCTGTCAGGAAAGCAGGGATAATTCTATGATTGGGTATCTTTATCTTATCTATAAAAAGGGCAGACTAGAGTGAAGCAAGCTCTTAATTGGTAATGAAGCACCAGTCACTCTTTAGATGGGCGAGGGGGATGTTTGCTATTTTGTGGTTTGCACACTCACCTTGTTTTGTGCTTAAACAAAATTGTGAAGTGATCTTGTTTTTTGCCTCACTTCATCACAGTTACTGAGTGCCCTTGTCCTATGTTGCTGTTTTGTTAGACTGTGTTCAACAGGAGAGCACCATTTCCTACCTGTGAGCCCAGGTCAGCCCCCAACAACTCCAAACAAAGCCTTCCTCTGTCAGGCCAGTTCCCAGATGTTAGGAGCTGTTTTCCTCTTTCTCACCGGCTAAGTCATTACAGATAAAAGAATAATTATGGGTCAATTAGCAGTAGAGTTTGGTGGAATCCAAACAACATTTGTGCCTAGTAAATGTTGATTAGTGCATTCATGTTAGAGAAATTTCTAGTCTCTAGTGATATACCCAAGGGCTATGTTTTATTTTTTAAAAAAAGCTTGTATAAAAATATGAACAGCTCTGTTATCAACAGTAACACAAGTACTAAGTAATATTGAAAGTGTATGTAACTTAGATTGACTAAATTAATCCAAGGGGTCAATATGGATCAATTTGGATTGACCCTCCCCCTAAAAAATTGCTTGAGCCTGTCTAAGGAACAAATGCAGAGATCTACTTTAGCAATAATTCAAATGAGAACAACCTGGGACTCCCAATTGGCTACAAATTAAAATCTTAGTCCTTAGGTCAATTCATAAATACTGAGAGCCTGCTATGTTCTAGGAGCTCCATCAGGGTAACAGAGCCATAGTCATTCATTGTAAATATAGCAGTTCCTCCATGTCTGTCTGAGTGGAACCACTCCTAAAGTATTTGTGTGTTCTTCTAAATGTAATTTTTAAAAAGGGCCATTGACAAACTAGGGGGTCAGCTGAAAGAAAAATTGAGAAGACTGAGGGGAGAACCAATAGATGTCTTCAAATATCTAAAGGGCTGCCCAATGGAGAAAAGGCCCTGTCTTGCTGCATAGGAAATAAACAGGGAATTCTAGAATAATAGCTAACATTTACTGAGTACTTAACAGAAGGTAAGGCACTGTGCAAGGCAGTTTACATGCAATATCTCATTGACATGATGAGTAGTAGTATTGTAACTATTTTGCAGAGGAGAAAGCAGGCTTAAAGAGATAAATCAGCTCAGGCTTCCACAGCTAGTAAGGAATGGAGCCAGGAATCTATTCAGGCAGTCTGACTCCAGACTCGGTATAAAAAAGTTCTAATGATAGAGCCATCCAACAATGGGACCACTATTTGCTGTAACTTGCTAGGAATAATACAAAGGAAATCTCCAGTCCTATTGCCCCTTCCATCTTGGAGAGTGGTCTGGGGCCAGATTACTGCCTTCGACCCTTAGGAGGCAATCGTAGTTTATATATAAATGCAGATTGCGAATCCAGGAAATGCTCATTAGACATTTCTTCTAACAAATGGCCATCCTTTTTCCGGTTACCCATTTTACTGCTTATCACCACCAGGTGGCACCTGGGCAGCAGAATTGTCAGTGGGTAGGGACCCGCCCTGTTTACTGGTTCTGGTGCATTGCAGCTACTGATTGTGTGGCTCCTGGGACCCAGCTGGGAAGAGACATTCCTGAGGATGAGCTTTTTGCGCCCCATATATTGTCTTCAGTAAGAGGGTCTGATGAGCTAGATGGGGTGAGAAAGTGGAGAAGTTTGGAAAGGAACCTCTATAGGTTACCCTATTTCCCAGCCTAAGTGCTTGGCAAATTTCAATTTACAGAGAGGTTCCCTTCTAAGGAAGTTCATCCATTTTTCTGTTATAGTTCTGCTTCATCAGTTGGCGAGCAGATCACTCTTACCTCCTCCAAATTCCTTGAGCTGCATTTCTCTCTGCTAACCTCAAAATATGAAGGACATAGGAGGGAGATAGAAAAATGTTCCTTATACTGTTCTGCAAACTGAATGAAGCAGTCTAAATACTGTTAGCCTCAGGAAAGTAGAGAAAGGGAAGTGAGAAAATTCGAGGTTAAGGGAGGAAGGCTGGGCAGGGATAGATTTTAAGCAGCTTTGATGAAGCACAGCCTGAAGAAATCTATGCCCTGCAGAGCCAGGTAAAATTTATTAGCTGCAGATGTAGTCTCTCCCTAGTTCCCCTGCTGCATCAGAGTAATACAATAAGCCCCACAAATACTGCATTAAAAGGTAATCATCTATGACCAACCTTTCCCTCCTGGGCTTCCAGTTAGTCTAGTTTCTAAGTCCTGGGACAACACTCCACCTCTAAGTCCAGTTAACTAATAACAATGGTCATGATCAGTGTACCCTGCACTTTTCCCTACACACGTGTAACTGCATTAGGTCTACATCTGACTGTCCAAATCTTCTAACTCAGGCAAATGAGAAACGGAGTCGTCTCACCACTCTTGGTTTCTCGTTTTAGTGTCCTAGTAGTCAGGATCAGAAAAATCTTGGAAAATGTAATTATTTCTGCTGCAGCTGAGCCCCCTACCCCCTTTTGGAGCTGATTTAGTTTTAATCTGCCCTCTGTGATAGAATGGACTAATTCTTGGGGATTTCTAAAAAATAAAGCCTCACTTCCTAGTCACTCTGATTCCCCCCCCTTCCCTGAAGGTTGGGTTTTATCAACTCTGTAATTGTCATATTCTCCAGGTTTCTCAAGTGTCTGTCGTTACACTGTACAGACAAGGTAAAGGACTGGGGACAGGATAGGCAGGGTCGGTTATGGAACACATTCATTCCAAATAGGGTAATTTCCTTTCCTATTGTAAGGACAGCCAGGAAAAGAAAAATTGAAGGAATGTGCTTAGAATATGAAAACGGGGAAACAGACAAATGAACATGTAGGAATCTCAGACCAAATCCTGCCAAACCAAATGGAGTGGAAGGGAATCCTGACCCTCCACCATCCCTTAACTTTGCAATTACAGCTCCCTCTAAAACCAATGCAGCTCTGCCTGACGTCATACCACAAGCACTCCAATCCCACGTGGGGGAACTCCTGGTCCCGCCTCTCCCCTTTAAATGGTACACCACGCCGTCTTCTCTTTTTGGCCAATCCAATGCTGCTCTTTAGCTTCTTTCCTCCTTTTCCCGCCATCCCAGACCTCCCTTTTTGGCACTCTGGTCCAATCAGGTCCTACCTCCCCGGAGCCCTCTCCCTTCCCGGAGGGAGAGGGGCGGGGTTTCAATCTTTTGACTCCACCTTGGTCTATGCGGCGCGGACCAACCCAAACCGTCAGAAATAAAGGGCGTGTCCTGAAGTCCCCTCCCCTATTTTGGGGTTTACGGTTTGTGCTGGGGGAGCGGGTCTTAAGACTAGGCAACGTGCAGAGCGGGTCTTTGGGTTAGACGGCTACTCCCAGAGGTGGCACCATGGAGCGCTCTCCTGGAGACGGCTCCAGCCCCAGTCCCAGCCCCGCAGACCAGCCTTCTGCTCCCTCCGACCCCCCTGACCAGTCCCCTACTGATCACACAAAGCCGGACCTGAGTTCTGAGAACCAACCTACCGGCCCAGGCGCGGCGGGTGAGGCCCTGGCGGTGCTGACTTCGTTTGGACGGCGGTTGTTGGTGCTGGTGCCGGTGTACCTGGCCGGGGCTATGGGACTCAGCGTGGGTTTCGTGCTCTTCGGCCTCGCCCTCTACCTCGGCTGGCGCCGGGTCCGCGACGAGAAAGAACGGAGCCTTCGCGTAGCGCGGCTGCTGCTGGACGACGAGGAGCGGCTCACGGCTAAAACACTCTACATGAGCCATCGAGAGCTACCTGCCTGGGTGAGCGACCACCCTCCATCCTCAGTGCAGCACAGCCCCCTTCTAGCCCCTCAGTTATAGGGCTCTTCATCCCTATCCCTAAAGTCAGCTCCCCACCTTGGTACAATGGGCCCCGCCCAGACTTTCCCCGCTCGCCCGGCTAGCCGCTTGTCTCTTGGGACCGACTGTCCACTCTCCCCGCCTTCCCGCCCCCTGCCTTTCCGCATGCCCAGATCCCGATCCTTCCACAGAATCTTGACTTCTTCCTTGCTGCAAGAGCAGTACTAACTCAGCAGTGGCTCTCCCGAGTAGCAAAGCCCCTCCTCGCTTCTAGTGCCACTCGCGCCTTTGCTGCTCCTGGGCATCCCCGTTCCCGCAGCCGCTCAGAGGGTTCCCTCGTCTCTCTTGCCCTCCTCAAGATTTTCCCCGCCCTATTCAAGATCATTAGGTTCTTGTCCCTTTTACGGCTCTTATCCCTGGAGACCTGCTGAGACCCAGCCCAGACAGCACTACCCAGCCAAGCCTCTGCACCTGGCCGGGCCCTGCGGCCGTCGCCGTCTTCCAGCCTCAGGCAGCCGGGCCGCAGCGCAGCGCAGGCGGCTGCTGGACGAAAGGCGGGGGTGCCAGGGCGCGGGGGGAAGGGAGTGCGACTGCTGCAGTGCCCGCGGCCCACACTCCGCCGCCCTGGCCGGCCCCACCCTTTTCCGGACTGTGGGCTGTTTGCTTGGTTGGGGCCGGGATCCTTATCTCTACACCCCTCTCCTTTGGTGGGAGGCCGGATGTCTTCTTTCAGGCCTTGCAGAGCCCGTTACCTAGTCCCTCCCTGCTCCTCCCAGCAGAGATGCCAGTCTAGGGGGACAGTGGCAGGAGACAGGAACCAAAGTTGGCAGTAGGCAGACACAGCTGTGCTTCCCAGGCCTGGATTTGGAGAGGGGAAAGGGGGAGAAGTGGTCCCAGGGGACTTGTAGCCCAGGTAGCAACCAACTGTCTTTGTTCCTCCAGCTCTTCAACATGGAAACTAATCCCCCAGAAGCAACTACCACTCCTCTTCCCCTGTACACAGGACAGGTGTCCTTTCCCATAAAAGGAGTCACATTAATAAAAAAGAAAAAACATGGTCAGGGCCTAAATAGTTCTCCTGGCCCCTCCGTGACTCAAGGAGCTGCTTTACTCTTCCACCTTCCTGGTATAGAAGCCCCAGTCAGAGAGGAGGGAAGGCTACAAAAAGGAACCAGGCCTTCCCAATCCCAGAATTTCCTCCTCAAACTCTGTTTTGGCGGGACCGCCCCCTCCCGAAAGAATGTGCCCTTCTCCTCCCCCCTCCTCTCTGCCTCAGCAGCTGTCATTTCACATCCCTGAGCTATCCACAAAGCAACTTTGTGTGGCCAGCTCCCCTTGTCAGAGAGACCTCAGTGCCCCCGACCCCTGGTTGTGACGAGGCCCTGTTCCATTTATGTTTCCTTTCCTCTGTGAGGATTCTCCCACCCCAGCATCTGAGTGGGAAACCACAGGTGGTGGGTGGCTGTGCTCATCACTGTTTCTGCTGTCTCCACCTCCAGGTCAGCTTCCCAGATGTGGAAAAGGCTGAATGGCTAAATAAGGTGAGGGTTATCTTGATTTTTATTTTTCACGAGGGAGGAATGGAGTTCATTCCTCTTGCCAGAGCCTGGCACACTTCAATTCTAGCCCCACCTAATCCCCAGTCCTCTCCGTGGGGAGGATTCTGAAGACACTTGACTAGAGGGAAGATTAGGCTCTCCTATGACTGACTCCCTTTCCTCCCAGATTGTGGCCCAGGTCTGGCCCTTCCTGGGCCAGTATATGGAGAAGCTTTTAGCTGAAACTGTGGCCCCGGCTGTTCGAGGCTCTAACCCCCATCTGCAAACATTTACATTTACACGAGTGGAACTGGGTGAAAAGGTATGTGTGTAAGAGGGAAAGTAATGGAGACAGGACAGGGAAGGTGGGTGACTGGGAGGTTGGGGGCTGAGGTACCCTCCTTTCCCCTTCCCACTCTCTTAAAAATTCTCTCTCTAGCCATTGCGCATCCTAGGAGTCAAAGTTCACCCTGGTCAGACCAAAGAACAGATCCTGCTGGACTTGAACATCAGGTAACACCACTCACCACTCTTCCTACTTCCCCTTCAGCAGGATCCTGGTCACTCTGACTACTTCACTCCTCTGACCCCCAGTTCAGCCTAGTACTAAACCTTCTTTGTTCTCTTGCTTATCAGCTATGTAGGTGATGTACAGATTGATGTGGAAGTGAAGAAATATTTCTGCAAAGCAGGAGTCAAGGGCATGCAGGTGGGCCCCATAATAGAGAGATTTTGCCCTAAGTTTCCTGGGATCTGGGGAAGTGGGAGGTTGGAAAACCAAGGCTGGGGAAGTCTGGGGACAGAAAGAAGGCCTTTTCTGAGGAAAGGCTTTCATCTTCTCTTCTTGTCCCAGCTACATGGTGTCTTGCGGGTGATTCTTGAGCCGCTCATTGGAGACATTCCTATCGTGGGGGCTGTGTCAATGTTCTTTATACGACGCCCGGTAAGGGAAAATATTGAGCGGGGGCATGGGGAAGCAGGGGAAACAGGATTGGGGGGGTGGGTATATCCAGCTATGGGGAATGGAGGAGGGAATTGACAAGAAGGCTGAATTCTGGCAACTGTTGGATGGATGTGACTACATCACTGTATGCTCTGTCCTGATCCCCCTGCTCTTTCCTTCTAGACCCTAGATATCAACTGGACAGGGATGACCAACCTGCTGGATATCCCAGGACTCAGGTA
>NW_017731898.1:654702-671315 GCF_001890085.2 Hipposideros armiger
AAAAAAAAAAATGCAGTGGTGCCTTCAGGAGCCTTGACCCTAGCTGGGGAGATAAGACAAATACCCCTGAAAAATACCATGCTTTTTCTTCTGTGGATGGAGTGGCTCTTTTGGTAGCGAATGAAGAGGGCTGAAGATTGCTCAGCAGAAGCAAAAAGAGAAAGAAGAGCTGGGATGGCAGTGAAGAAGGGACAGAGCAGTAGGTGGGAAATCAGGGACGAAGAGTAGCATAAAAAGATTTTTAAGAAAGGTCTTCCTTCTAGTTTTAGGTCTCTTGGTTGTGGGAATCATAGTTGGGGTTGGAGGGAATATTGGAAGTTGGGGCCACCCTCACCTCCTTTTCTACTCCCTCATTTAGCTCACTCTCTGACACCATGATCATGGACTCCATCGCTGCCATCCTTGTGTTGCCCAACCGATTATTGGTGCCCCTTGTGCCTGACCTTCATGATGTGGCCCAGTTACGCTCCCCTCTTCCCAGGGTATGGCCCCTCCCCCATTCAATAGCTCCTTCTTTCAGAAATCCTGTGCTGGGCCCTTAGTTTCTCACTATCTGATTTCTACCCTCAGGGCATTATTAGGATTCACCTGCAGGCTGCTCGAGGGCTAAGCTCCAAGGACAAATATGTGAAGGGCCTGATTGAGGGCAAATCAGACCCCTATGCCCTTGTGCGAGTGGGCACCCAGACATTCTGCAGTCGTGTCATCGACGAGGAACTAAACCCCCAGTGGGGAGAGACTTATGAGGTGAGAGAGCTGAGGAGTGGGGCTATGTGAAATGGGGAGGCCTCGGGAGGTTATGAGAGAAGGTGCTGATTGGTGATCCTCACAGCCGCAGCCCATGAAACCCTTATCTCTCTGTGCTCTTCAGGTGATGGTACACGAGGTCCCGGGGCAGGAGATCGAGGTGGAAGTGTTTGACAAGGATCCAGACAAAGATGACTTTTTGGGCAGGTGAGACTTTGCCTATGTTAGGATTCTAAAGCCACAGTGCTACCAAGGTCACAAAGGTAATTATAGTCCTTTTCTTGGCCTGGGAATTGTGTATCATTTTCCACCATGCATGTAGGCGTGCACATGCATAGGTGCACACACACACACACACACACACACACACACACACACACACACACACACCTCCTGAGTGTAAGGAGAAGGGAATCAGATCTGCCAGTTATTTCTGTGTGGGTGAGTGGAGGGCCAATGACATGGCTACTAATTACAACATTCCCCTTTTCCCCCTCGCTGCCACCCCAGAATGAAGCTGGATGTAGGGAAGGTATTGCAGGCTGGAGTACTGGATGATGTAAGTTAAGGGAAGAAGGTGGGGGGTGGTCTCACCCATTCAGCAGACAATAGTTGCTACATTGGCAGGATGAGGTTGGGTGGGTGTCTGATCTCTACTACACCTCACTGTCTTCTACTTCATCCTTCAGTGGTTCCCTCTACAAGGCGGGCAAGGCCAAGTTCACTTAAGGCTAGAATGGCTGTCACTTTTGCCAGATGCGGAAAAACTGGAGCAGGTAACCAATATGGGAAGCAGAAAGCTGGCAGGGGAGAAATAGGTATCTGGAAGTATAGGGAACTGCGGGGACCAAGGTCTGACTACTGCCACCCCTTCAGGTTCTACAGTGGAATCGAGGAGTTTCCTCCCGACCAGAGCCCCCATCAGCTGCCATTTTAGTTGTCTACCTGGATCGGGCCCAGGATCTTCCTGTGAGTGTGGCGTTTGAGGGCAGGTGAACAGGGAGCCTTGGCTGCAGCATTCCCACACCCTCCCTTGCCCCTACCTGCTTTGCTCTAGAAGCAGCAACATGTAACACAAGGGTTCCAAGGAGGGAATCAGAGCCACCTCAGGAAAAAGATTCTGATAACAGCCCACCTTCCTTTACTGAAACGAAAAACCCACAATAGTGACTTTTGAATTCTATCCCCCACAGCTGAAGAAGGGGAACAAGGAACCCAACCCCATGGTACAACTGTCAGTTCAGGATGTGACCCAAGAGAGCAAGGTGAGGGCCGGAGTGTTGTTGTGGGAGGTATCATGTGTTTGCGGGGGTGGGGGGAGGGAGGACTATTCTTGGGATGAAGTATCCCCTTTGGAAAACCTCTAAAGGCAAGGGCTTTCAGGAGAACAGGAATGGTGCTGTGGCATGGCCTCTTAACCCTACACATCCCTAGGCTGTCTACAGCACCAACAGCCCGGTATGGGAGGAGGCCTTCCGCTTCTTCCTGCAAGATCCTCAAAGCCAAGAGCTCGACGTGCAGGTGAGGTCACCTGTTCAGCCCATCCTGAATACCCTATCCTGTCTTCCCAGGTGTGTACTATTTCTTCTCTCCATGTTCTCTTTTGAACTCTATTTTCAATCCATCCACCCAGACGCTTCCTCTTCCACTTCTACTCTCTCTACTGTTCCCCACCTATCTAGAATCATTTTTTATAATTGAGAATTGTACACTTAAAATGAGTGATTTTATGATATGTAATTATGCCTCAAAATTATTATTATTTTTTTTGAAAGAAAAGAACATATTGGGTACCTATTAGGCACCTAGCATTTTAAAGGTCATAGAAAAAGCATTAAAACAGTATCTACCTTCATGAAGCTTCTTGGGTAGTTTCGTAGACAAGACACACATATAAAACCATGTAAGAACAATTAAATGTTAACTAGCAGGAGGAAAATGCCCATAGTATAGTGCTAAGGACGGCCAGAGAAAGGTACAGAGGCTGAGCAACTAGAGATTGTGTGAAGGAAGCAGGATTTTACATGGTCCTTGAAGGATAAGTAGGATTTAAATAGGCTGAGAGGAGGAGAATGAGAACTTCTTAGGAAACGGGAGCAGAATGAGCACAGGCGGGAGGGACCATGGGGTAGGCAAAGGACTAAACAGGTGGCCCGGAGTGTAGCAAAGGGCCTGTGATTGGCACAGAGACAATGAAGCTGGAGCCATGTTGTAATTGCCCCAGGATGCCCCCCTCTGCCCTAAACTTTTCACAATATCACCTCCTCCTGTGCCTACAGGTGAAGGATGACTCCAGGGCCCTGACTTTAGGGGCACTGACCCTGCCTCTGGCTCGCCTGCTAACTGCCTCTGAACTCACCTTGGACCAGTGGTTCCAGCTAAACAGCTCTGGCCCAAACTCCAGGCTGTACATGAAACTGGTTATGAGGGTATGGAGATGGCGGAACTGCTGAGGGTGGGAAAGGGCCTTGTGGATTCCTTGGTAGGAAGAATAAGGAAGGGGAAGCCTCTAAGATTAAATGAGCTAGTATATGTGGAAGTACGTAGCAGGCACAACAAAAAAATGTTGGTAGATCTAACTGGGGGAAGAAATGGTGTATGAGTAGGATACATGTGGAGAGAACATCAGAGCGCTTCCTCTGCAGCCCCCAGCACCCACATACCTGCCTGCTGGTGGCTAGCTGCACTTCTTTGATTGGACTATCACACTCCCCTTCCCAGATCTTGTACTTGGATTCGTCAGAAGTGAGCTTCCCCGCTGTGCCTGGTACTCCTAATGCTTGGGACCTGAACAGTGAGAGCCCCGAGAAAGGCAGCAGTGTGGATGCGCCACCTCGACCCTGTCACACTACTCCTGACAGTCACTTTGGGACTGAGGTGAGACTATATCTGGAGAGGACCTAAGGTCTGTTTGTCCACCCTAAGTGCGCAAAGCCTGTTTCAGGGCTGGTTCTGACAGGTTCCTGTCTCTTTGACGCCATTTGGTGCCCCTGTCGCCCCTCATGCAGAGTGTGCTTCGGATCCATGTCTTAGAGGCCCAGGACCTGATTGCTAAAGACCGATTTTTGGGGGGATTGGTGAAGGGCAAGTCAGACCCCTATGTCAAACTAAAGCTGGCAGGACGAAGCTTCCGGAGCCGTGTTGTTCGGGAAGATCTCAATCCCCGCTGGAACGAGGTTTTTGAGGTCAGAATTGAATGGCTAGGACTCCCCCAGTCCTGCCCCATTCTTCCCCCTAGCTCTGAGAGTGCTTCAGAAAAGCTCTGGGGTTCAGTTGATTGGATGGGGGGGGGATTCTAGTCATTTGGAGAAGAAAAGGAGAGAAGCCCCTTTGTCCACACTATTTTCTCCCACTAGGTGATCGTCACATCAATTCCAGGCCAAGAGCTAGAGGTTGAGGTTTTCGACAAGGACCTGGACAAGGATGACTTTCTGGGCAGGTGAGAGGGTGGGAGTCCAGCGGGGGTAACAGGCTGGGCCTCTGTAGGCCTTGAAAGTCTGGCCTCAGGGAGATAGGGATTTGGCTCTGGTCAGCTACCTCTTGTCTTCATCTTTCTCTTCTACAGGTGTAAAGTAAGTCTCACCACAGTCCTCAACAGTGGCTTCCTGGATGAGGTGAGCACGGAGTTAGAATCCACAGTCCCTCCTGATCTTGACCCAAGTCTTATTCTCATAGTCCCTCTGTCCCCACACCCCCCAAGTCTTAACCCTGCCTCCTACCACAGTGGCTGACCCTGGAGGATGTCCCATCTGGCCGCCTGCACTTGCGTCTGGAGCGTCTGACCCCCCGCCCCACTGCTGCTGAGTTAGAGGAGGTAAGGGAGGGACCCCAGATGGGTCAAGATGAACACTTCTATCAGCTTTCAAGGCCTACGCCAGGCCTCAGGGTGTCAGTCCCCACTCCCCAACCTCCTGTGTGTCCTCCCCCAGGTGCTACAGGTGAACAGTTTGATCCAGACTCAGAAGAGTGCAGAACTGGCAGCGGCCCTACTATCTGTGTATCTGGAGCGGGCCGAGGACCTGCCGGTGAGATCTGCTCCCCACGCCCCATAGCTCCCTGGCCCTTCTTCTACCTCCCTTAGGTTTGGATGCGCCTGGTATATTTGGAATAGTAAATTCCAAATTCCTCTCTTTCCCAGGGTGGTGCTGGGGTGGGAAGAATTATCCGTCCAAGGAGGGTGATGGCTGTTAAGTGATAATGAGGACATGGCCGCTGGCCGTGGATATAATTTGTGAGAGGAGGGGGGATCTGCCTAACTTGGTCCACATTTAAGACAATTTTTAATTAAATACTAAATATTCAATATTTAACAAAATTCTCTTTCTAGCTCCGAAAAGGTACCAAGCTGCCCAGCCCTTATGCTGTTATCACTGTGGGAGATACTTCTCATAAAACTAAGGTATTAGGAAACACTGCAGGGCTAAGAACGGGAGGGATAACAGGATTAGAGGAGAGAATATCAACCACTGATCATCATCACCTCTCATCTCCACCAGACTGTTTCCCAAACTTCAGCCCCCATCTGGGACGAGAGTGCCTCCTTTCTCATCAGGAAACCAAACACTGAGAGCCTGGAGTTGCAGGTACTGTAAATTCATTCTACAAACATTTTGCAGATTCCCATCTTGGGCCAGACACTGGACCCCAGGCACAGGGCATTCAAAGATAAAAGATCTAGTTCTCATCTTTATGGAGCTTACACTCGTTTGGGGGAAAATACCAGAGAATACTTCTAAACTGATAACTGCTGAGGTAAAAGGCACTATGGGGGAAAAAGAGGGGTTCTATTCTAACACAGACGAGGGGGAAAGGTAGAGGTATTACGAAAGACTTCGTTAGATGGCCCTGAGCTTTAGGGTAAATAGGCTCTAACCAAGAAAAGAAGGGCAGGGAAACTCTTCAGGCTGAGAAAAGAATGGAGGAGAAAGAAGCCAAATTATAGATTAGAGAGGCAGGCAGGACAAGATCATAGGGGCTGTTGAATATTATGCTAAGAATTTGGACTTTATCCTGAAGGCATAAGGAAACTTTTTTTTTTAAAGATTTTATTGGGGAATTGGGGGAGGGGAACAGACAAGTTGCTGTCCTTTTGTTCTTCAGTCTAGTTGTGGAAGACATTGTTTCACTGGCCCATGTTGGTATTGTGCTCTTCCCGGGTGAGGCAGATCGGTCATCGGCCACTGGACGGCCACTCATGGTGGCTGCCAGCCACTCATAGTAGCTCACCGCAGCCCACTGCAGCCTCACTGCAGCCTACGCCGTCACTAGTGACTCATGGCAGCCCAGCTCCAGGTCAAGCTGTTGTTCACCATCTTAGCTGTAGAGGGCGCAGCGTCATTGGCCCTCATGTGGGATCCAAACCAGGGCCCTGCTGCTCAGAGCTGCCATCCCAAGCCAGCTTTTAACCAATGCGCCACTCCGCTGGCCCATAAGGAAACATTTGAAAGAAAGAGAGGTGACATATCCAGATTGGCACTTTAGGAAGATCATGCTGAGAGCAGGGTAAAGAACGGAGAATACTGGAGGCAGGTAGATCAGTTAAGAGATGATTAGAGTAACTGAAGCAAGAAATGACAGAGGCCAGACAGTATTTGGTAGTTATTTTGACATGGAGGGGAAAGAGGAACAAGGAACAACCTAGATGCTAACTCCTGGGTTTTTAGCATAGGGTGGCTAGACAGATAAAGGTGCCATTGACAACATAGGCAATGCACAAAACAGGAGGTTTTGAATTTGAGATCTCTAAGGGACGTCCAAGGGGAGATAGCTATCCAGGAGGTAGATCTATGTGCTATTATGGTGTTCTTCCCTCTCGCTCTTCTTTGAGCATCATGTGCAAGCAAGAGGAATCAACTGTAGTCATGACTATGAACAAGATCTATTAGGGTGCGTGTAGAGTGAAAAGAAGACAAAGGATGGACGTGCTGGGCACTGTAACAGTGAAAGGGCAGATGGAGGAAGAAGAGTCTTCAAAGGGCCTGAAGTGTAGCCAGGGCAGGGTGACACTCATCATGAAAGAGTGGGTTACGGACATCAAAAGAAAAGTGTTGCAAAAGACAGGAAGTGGCCAAATGAGAGGTAAAATTAGATGATTGAAAACTATTCATTGACTTTGAAAACTAGGAGGTCACTGATCTTGCAGCAACTTCAGTGGCATAAATGGAAGAGAAACTAGATTTCAGTGAACAAAAAATGAAGAGATACGGGAGGTAGGGAGAGGTGGAAGGTAATATAGGAGTGCTGACTTTCTCATCTTATGGAGGAGCGAAGAAATACCTTCCTAAGTTGACAGAACAATAAGTAGAGAGTTACATTAATAGAGAGCAATAGAACTTAATGTAACTGTTAACACTAGCAGAGGCAGAGATGTAAAGGAGCTCAGTTCCTCCTCTTACAAAGCAGGGAATCAGTGGATACTAAAGTTGGCAAATCATGAAATAGAGATATGGGCATATTAGTTAGAATTATGTTAGAACAAAGGAAACAGGAAGGATTTAAAGGTTGTTACATATGGTGTATGGAAATGGGGGCAGGATGGGCAGAGAACGTTTACTTTAAATTTAATTCCATTTTTACTGTCTTTTCTCCCCCTGTGCAGGTATTACTGGTATAATTTGTGAAAGCTTAGGAAATCAAGATAGTATAGTCTACTCTGGTTAAGAAAGGAAGGGAGGCGACGGGACCAGCAACTGTTACCAGGGCTTCCCTGCCCTTCACAAAGGGGAATCTCTCACCAAACTCCCCCCAAGTCCATTTAATCCTGGAACACCAGGATTAAATCCTTTGTCTCTTGACCATAGTCCTGTTGCTCCTCAGGTTCGGGGTGAGGGGACTGGCACATTGGGCTCACTATCCCTGCCCGTCTCGGAGCTCCTCGGAGCTGACCGGCTCTGCTTGGACCGCTGGTTTACACTCAACAATGGTCAAGGGCAGTTGCTACTGAGAGCACAGCTCGGGGTGAGTGCCAGGAGAGGGCAGGTAGGAGGGAGGGCAGGTGGGAGCAGAGGGCCGTGTCCTCAGCGAGGGAGCGGAGCAGAACCCTGCCCGGCTTACTGCTTTCTTGCCCTCCTAGATCCTGGTGTCCCAGCACTCAGGAGTGGAAGCTCACAGCCACAGCCATAGCTATAGCTCCTCATCTCTGAGTGAAGAACCAGAGCTCTGGGGGGGGCTCCCTCACATCACCTCCTCAGCCCCAGAGCTTCGGCAGCGCCTAACACATGGTGACAGGTAAAGAGCTGGGACAGAAAGATGGATGCAGTCAGGAGTACACGTATAAAGGATGAGCTACAGGTTCCCTAGGTACTGCTTTCTCCCAGACCTATCTCCATCTCTCCACAGTCCTCTTGAGGCTCCAGCAGGGCCTCTGGGCCAGGTGAAACTGACTGTATGGTATTACAGTGAAGAGCGAAAGCTCGTCAGCATCGTTCACAGCTGCCGGTATGACCCTATCTGTTCGATCCTCCAGGTTCTCTCCATCCCTCCCCTTGGGCTGCCTTATCACCTGCATCCTCCTGTTGTAGGGCCCTTCGACAGAATGGACGGGATCCCCCTGACCCCTATGTGTCACTGTTGCTACTGCCAGACAAGAATAGGGGCACCAAGAAGAAGACCTCACAGAAGAAGAGGACCCTAAATCCTGAATTCAATGAACGGTCAGTCCGTGGGCATTTGAGTGGAGAGATGGCAGGCTTGGGAAGGATGCCTGCTCCTAACACCCAGTCATTCCCCAGGTTTGAATGGGAATTGCCCCTGGATGAGGCCCTCCGGCGAAAGCTGGATGTCTCTGTGAAGTCTAATTCCTCCTTCATGTCAAGAGAGCGTGAGCTGCTGGGGAAGGTAAGAGGGCGAGGATGGGCAGGGCAAAGGTGAGAGTTAGAAGCCCTGGTATTAAGGCTTAGTCCCTGTTAGACAGGAAGCACCCTGGGTGACATTACTTTGTAAGTGACCCAATCACCTCTGCACTGGTTAGGGACCAGACATGTGTGATGATGGGATGTGGTCTGTTGACATATCAAAATAACGTCTTGCCTCGACTCTCTTCCAATACAGGTGCACTTGGACCTCGCTGAGATAGACCTTTCCCATGGCGCAGCCCAGTGGTGAGTATCTGATGGGCCAGGGATGGGCCTGGATAT
Source organism: Hipposideros armiger (assembly GCF_001890085.2). Lineage (NCBI taxonomy): Eukaryota > Metazoa > Chordata > Mammalia > Chiroptera > Hipposideridae > Hipposideros > Hipposideros armiger. The sequence goes on from NW_017731898.1 coordinate 663,585, forward strand.
TAAGTAGGAGAAATCCCAGTCATAGGAAGGGAAAAAAGAACGTAAAGTGAGCTGAGAACCACTGATTCTCTGAAGTATAAAAGCCCTTGGATCGTGTCTCATTTATAAGACACAAGAGTCAACTTCCTACCTGAGTGTTCTCTTGTTCCCACAGGTATGACCTCATGGATGACAAGGACAAAGGCAGCTCCTAGGAGCTGAGGATTACCAGTCTGTTGTCTCCTTGCCTCGCCTTTTGCTGCATCACCACCTCAATGTGATGAACTGAAAGCTAGGGCCTGAGGGCAGAGCCTGCGCCCCTCAGCCCTCTCACCTCCCAGGCCCATGCTAGGGCCTTTGCCTGACCAAAGAGGGTAACCTTATCTTACCCTTTCTTTACTGCACGGCCTTTATCCTTCTGGGCTCCTGGGGCAGGGACCTGAGCTGGCTATTTCCTGCTCTGCCTGCAAATTCTCCTTTCCTCCCGACTCCTCAGGGCCTTCTGTACCTGTGCCTGGCCACTGGCACCACTAGCAGTGGCATTAGCTTATGCCAAATACACTTTTGGAAAGAAGATCTCTTTTCTGTAAAGCAAAAAGATAAGCAGTGAGGGAGGGTAGGCATGTGGGTGGGAAGGTGGGTAGGCTAACTACTCAAGCTCTGAGCCTCTTGGACCACTGCATATAGTGAATGTATAGCAACCCAGGCCCCCATGTCCAGTTCTGTCCCCATTTTCCTCAAGCCTGTCCTGAAAATTATACCTGCTACGACTGGGGCCAGCCGGTCTCCTGATTCACTCCGGAAATTGGGAACACTTGGATTCTATCCAGGCCTTCAAGTAGCAGATTTCAGTTTTGGGGCCTCTAGCTGGTGCTGTGCAGAGGGCCTTGGAGGACTCGGGACAGTAGGGCCAATTTTTTATCTAGGTGCCTAGGCTGTTAATTCACTGACTAGAACTGAATCTGTTTTGCACCAACTCTGCCAATCCACTGTATCTTACATTAAACATTATAATCAAACCAACCATGGCTCTTTTCCTTCAGGATGGGGAATCCAGCCTACCCATCAGGTATCTGTGCCAAGTGTCAAAAGCCTTTATTCAATTCACAGATCATGTCAGTTTACTTAGTGGTCAGAACCTACTGTGGTTGCAGTCACAAAGAATGTTGGTTCCACTGGGAGGATGGTCAAGGGACCTGTGTGAAGCAGCTGCTGCTGAGTTTCTAGTGAGTTCATTCCCAGTCACGGTGATGAATTCTGTTATCTACCCAACTTGTCTGCTGACCATTATCATCTTGGGCTGTCCAGGGAAAGGATTCCCAAACCCAGTGAACCTGGAAGATCTCTGCCTCGACACAGACTCAGAGTGTCTGAGTGGTATGTTTAGCAATAACCAAAAAGGCTTCAGGCCCACCCAATGGGCAGCTAAATGAGAAATTTTATACCCATTCAGATCTGTTCACCCTGAACTCGGCTCCTTTAGGGACCTTTCCTGGAATGCAAGCTGTAGAAGTTGTGCTCCATCTGTTCTACCAATCACATGAAAGAAGTGTGAGGGAGGAACAGTGAACGACTGCAAACAGTCACTGGAATTGGGGGGGGGGGCGCGGCAGCTTTATCACATCTGGAAGAATATAGACTTTAGGATGCTGTCCACTGGGAGAGGAGGAAAAGCTCAAGGGAAACAACTAAACTCAGTTCCACAGGGAGCTGTTGAAATTCACCTTATTAGCAAAAGCTGAATTTAAACTCCATGCTATCCACTTAACTCAGCTTCTGGTTTTTTTCTCAATAACTGCTTTGTACTCATTGCTGGCTCTTCTGCCATCTCTACTTCCTTCCCACCAACTTAAGAGGATCCCAAGCCTTGTCCATAAGCAAAAGGTCTCAGTTGCCCTCCCTCCTTACCCAGAAACTACGTGGGGAAACCCCCAAAAACACAGGGCAGAGGAACTTATACTTGTAATATACTGTCTTATTATTCAGTACTGGGCATGTGGCCCAAGGCTTGCTGTTCTGGTTGGCTTCAGCTAATACAACCGGGGATCTCGCAATGTGTGATTTTAAGAAGCACTCTTGACATAGTTCATCACTTCAAGTAATTAACATTTCCAGAAAACTAGAGGACATGGCACAAATTCTCCCATTCCAGAAGGGTCCCTACTCTTGCCTAACCTTTTCAAGTTCAGAATACATAAGGAAGTACTGATCTACATATTAAATACAAGATGAGATAATTCAATACATTGTTGCATTTATATATACAAAGATGAGACAAATTAAGGGTCATTAATCACAGGAATTAAACATGTATTTCTGTTATTTCTCAAACAGCTGGCCTTCCACACTGACATACATGATGCCTACCTCTTCCAGAGAAAGGCAGATAAAATCGCATATGGGTACAATGTAAGTGGTGTTTACAAATACTTCCCTCTTGGAATGTGGCTTTATTGGCCCAAACAATATGCTATAGTTAACTGGGTGTAGCAACACAGTTTTCTTCCCAGCAGCCATTTCCCCCTCTTCCCTACATACAGAAAACCACCCCAGAGCATTCTAGGTGGCAGTGTGCCAGCCCCAAGGGATTGATCACGAGTCTCTTTGCTGGATACCCACTTTCCCAGCCTCCCCTGCAACTCGGGATGGCTCTGTGACGCAGCTCTGGTCAACAAGCTATAATAGGAAGTCAGCTGGGGACTGCAGTTATCAACTGTAAAAGGTCTCATTGCTCCCTTCCTTTCTGCAGCTGCCTCATTTAAGGCTATGAAGTCACAGGCATGAAGAAAAGCTAACATGACTACAGGAGTACATGTTTTATAAATTAGGGTCATGTTAAAAACTGCTTTTTTCACTTAACATAAGCATTTTTACACTCCATTAAATATTTTTTGGAAATATAATTTATAATGGTTATACATAATTCCATAGAATGACTGCACCATAATTTAACGGATTCTCTACTGTCCGAAATAGAGGTAGTTCCCAATGTTTTCCTATTCACTGTGGGGACAGAAACAAAAATACTCATACACGGGCCGGCCGAGTGGCGCGATGGTTAAGAACTCGCTTGGGATGCCAGAGGGCCCCGGTTCGGATCCCACATATGAGGGCCAGTGACACTGCCCTCTACAGCTAAGATGCTGAACAACAGCTCAACCTGGAGCTGGGCTGCCGTGAGTTGCTGGCGACGGCATAGGCTGCAGTCCCTGTGGCAGTGGGTTGCCATGGGCTACCGTATGTAGCCAGCAGCCAGCGTGAGCGGCCAGCAGCCGCAGTGAGCGGCCGTCCAGAAGCCGGCGACTGATCTGCCTCCACAGGGAAGAGCGCAATGATGGTGCCAACTTGGGCCAGTGAAGCAGCGTCCTCCACAACTAGACTGAAGAACAAAAGGACAGCAACTTGTCTGTTCCCCTTCCCCCAATTCCCCAGCACTGTTCCCATCCCCCCAATTCCCCAATTAAAAAAAAATTTAAAAAATAAATAAATAAATAAATAAATAGACATTTTTCCAAAGACAGTCGATGGCCAATAGATAGATGAAAAGATGCTTAACATCACTAATCATACAAATCAAAACCAAAATGAGATATTGCCTCACACCTGTTAGAGTCGCTACTATCAAAAAGACAAGAAATGGGGCCGGCTGAGTGGCGCATTGATTAAGAGTTAGCTTGGAGGGCCGGCTGAGTGGCTCAGTTGGTTAAGAGCTTGCTCTAGAGTGCGAGCTCTGAGCAACAGAGTTGCCAGTTTGATTCCCGGCCTGAGCTGAGCTGCCGCTGAGTGTTAGGATGGCTCAGCTAAAAAAATAAAATAAATAAAAGTTACCTTGGGACGCCAGCTCTGAGCAGCAGAGCCCTGGTTCAGATTCCACATGAGGGCCAGTGACGCTGCGCCCTCTACCGCTAAAATGGTGAACAACAGCTCAACCTGGAGCTGGGCTGTCTGAGTGGCTGGTGAAGGCATAGACTGCAGTCCCTGCTGCAGTGGGCTGCCATAAGCTACTGTGAGTGGCTGGCAGCCAGCATGAGCGGCCAGCAGCCGGGGTGAGCTGCTGTGAGCTGCCATGAGCGGCCATCCAATTGCCGGTGAGTGACTGCCTCACCCAGGAAGAGTGCAATGATAATACCAACAGGGGCCAGTGAAGCAATGTCCTCAACTATGCTGAAGAACAAAAGGACAGCAACTTCTCTGTTCCCCTTCCTCGATTCCCCAACACTATTCCTCCTCCCCCCATTCCCCAATAAAATCTTTAAAAAAAAAAAAAGACAAGGAATAAATGTTGGCAAGGATGTGGAGAAAGGGGAACCCCTTTTGTGCATTATTGGTGAGACTATAAATTGGTGCAGCCACTGTGGAAAACAGTACGGAGGTTCCTCAAGCCACAGATGTGGACTTGCTGATAAGCCTATAAACTATATCCTATTTGGTTGCACAAATCTGAATATGCCCCTTCACCAACAAGCATTTCAACCATAATGGCAATTTGATGTACGGCATTTCACTCTGCCTGCTGATGACATTGGTCCTCGAATCGGACTCCCAGAGCAAATATTCTCCCCCACTTAGGGATAATTTTGTTAACATTTGCCAATCGTGGGGTGTAAGTAACGCTTTGGAGATGATCTCAAGCAACGCCTCTGTGAATGGAGCGGTTGGTCCATATTGGAAAACCGCTTCTTTTAGTTCCTTGAGCGTCTTAAAAGGAATCGGTGTTTGCTCCCTAAGTACTTGTCCCGGGTTATTGTAGGGACGCTCGACTATGGGGAAGCAAAATTGTTGAAAACCTTTTATATCTTCCTCCTTTTCTAGGCCTGTCTGATGCCCCGTGTTAGGTTGTGCTCTTGGCAAATACCCCCATGGCCTGAGGCGTCAGGAGACGGCTGCCAAGGAAACGGAGAGCGTGTCCTGAGAGGAGGTGCCTCCCGCAGAGCTGAGTGCGCCTGCGTGGGCTGTTGACAAGCCGGCGGCAAGGACTGGCGCCGCATTCGCAGGCTGACCTAGCCTGTCCTCCTCGTTCCTATCATCCTCCTCTAAAGAATCCTCTCGCTCCTCTTCCCCTGCCAGCTCCTGAGAATACTGAAGTGGCAGAGGCTCATCTTGAGGCCCTTTATAAGCCCTTTCTTCGCCTTCCTGAGGCTGATGTAAAGCCTCCGGTCTGGTGTTGAGAATATCTCTTACCAGCCCCCAAAGTATGAACGTTACTACGGAAACGTTCTTTGATCTACTGTACTGTCCTCGTGTAGCCGTTCTCCGATGCTCTCCCAAGTGCCTAAATTGATGGTACCTTCTTCGGAGAACCAAGGACACATACATCCTTAACACATGTAAAACAATTTTCTAGCTGATGCGTTTTAATGTGGCTACCATAGGTACGAAGCATAGCCTTAAGCATATTTACAAGCTGTAGCATATTTACATGCAGATTTACATGAGCTATTGACATAGACTGATTCATGGGTTATTTCTAACAATCTACCTTTTACTCTTGACTATATTTACATTCGACTGTCCCAATGTTTTACTCCCCATAATAATGTCCTTTCAGTATAAGAAGTTTGCAAATCGGCCGCATCCGCCCTTCTTATACCAGCTATCCCGTTACCTCCCTTCACTTTCTTCTTCCTTGCAGCGCTGTACACCTTCCCCAAGGGAGTCTCCCACCTGTAGTACCTTCAATCTGATCTCAGGTCGCCGAAGGTCCCTGTTCGGGTGCCACCTGTCGAGACTCGCTTGACAACTGGGGTTACGTGAGTGGATTGGGTGGGAGATGAAGAAAAAACACAGAATCGAAAGTTGGGCTTGGGAGGTTCACCGTCTGTTGAATGGCGGAGCAATGGCCAAGTTTATTGTTTGCAACAAGCTTATATTGAGGAAGCAATTTCCTCTTTGTAGGGATCAATTCCCTATTAGGCAAATTATAGTGAGGAAGCAATTTCCTCTTTAGGCAAGTTTCAGGTAAGGGTTACATATGCAAGTTTCAAGCAGGGTTACATATGCAAGGAGAAACTGTTAACAATATGCAAATAGAAACTGTAAACAAGGTTGTGGTGGGCTATTCTGTTGTCAGAAGCGTCAGGTGCTTTTCAGTGTAGTCATCAGGTGCATCGAGTCCTTTTGGCTGCTCCTCTTTCTTTGCTCGTACAGCGATGGTGGGATGTTGACATCAGCTGTTGCCAGGTGGAATCCTTTCTTTTTTTTTTTCAAAGATTTTATTGGGGAATTGGGGGAGGGGAACAGTGCTGGGGAATCAGGGGAAGGGGAGCAAACAATTTGCTGTCCTTTTGTTCTTCAGTCTAGTTGTAGAGGACGTTGTTTCACTGGCCCATGTTGGTATTATCATTGCGCTCTTCTCCGGGTGAGACAGCTCGGTCACCGGCCTCTGGATGGCCACTCACAGCGGCTCTTGGCAGCTCAAACTGGCTGCCAGGTGCTCACGCTGGCTGCGGCCACACACGGTAGCATATGGCAGCCCACTGCTGCAGGGGCTGCAGCCTATACTGTTGCCAGCGACTCACAGCAGCCCAGCTCCAGGTCAAGCTGTTTTTTTACGACCTTAGCTGTAGAGGCGTCACTGGCCCTCATGTGGGATCCGAACCGGGGCCCTGCTTCTCAGAGCAGGCATCCCAACCCAACTCTTAACCAATGCGCCACTTGGCTGGCCCTGGAATCCTTTCTTGAACTGCTCTCCCAGACATGAAGCATAGAGGCCTGCAGCTTTTCCCAAGCTTGCAGCCCACCTGCTCACAATTTGCTTCCCACACTCTACCTAAACTATTATCCATACTAACACATTAGCTAGTGTTTTAAGGGCTAATGAGGCTATATAGGGTGAACCCACAATTGTTCAAGTTATTGGAGATCCACAGTGCTGTGTAAGTTCAAAAATTGTTCTATTAGGTTCTTATAAAGATATGCCCTTCCTAATTATTTTGAGACTTAATAGTAGAATAAATATGCAATCCCTAAGAACATACAAGTCACATGCTAGGTGGGGAAGGAAAAGAGAGACAGGCATTTTTCACAGAAAATCCACATACATGGTATGTAAATCACCTATGACAGTTAAGACCACATTCTGTCCAGTTTACATTATTTACAACTAACATAAGACAGGAATAGTACAGAAAATAGTTCTCCTGCCTGTGTTTGCCAAGGGTCCTCATCTTTTCTCCTTGTACTGCTTGTCTATAAAGCAGACAAGACTAGAAAGTTGATGATGCCATAACCCCTTTTACTTGGCAAAGTACCCAAAAGAGGGCTATAGATAGAGGAAAGGAGGAAGAGAAAACAAAATCAGATAAACCACATCTTCAAAATCAACTTCTGTGGAAGTGATGAAAGACACAAGAAGGCATCTGTGATGTGGCCCTTCCCCAAACAGTTTTATAACCGAACAGGAGAAATATATTCTTTCTTGGTTTCTATTTCTTCATGCCTAGAGACCCTTTATGGATGTAAAATGGGGAAAATACCAGCTACCTTGTCTGTTGGGAAGATTAAGAGAAATCTACTTAATAACACTTATAAACCACGTACTCTGTTCCAGGCCCATTCTGTTTTACAATACCAAAACATCTAGGGCCGAACTACTGGCACGATGGTTAAGAGCTGGCTTGGGACGCCAGAGGGCCCTGGTTCAGATCCCACATATAAGGGCCAGTGACACTGCCCTCTACAGCTAAGATACTGAACAACAGCTCAACCTGGAGCTGGGCTGCTGTGAGTTGCCGGCGATGGGGTAGGCTGCAG
>NW_017731898.1:671445-701032 GCF_001890085.2 Hipposideros armiger
CAATGATGGGGCCAACTTGGGCCAGTGAAGCAACATCCTCCACAACTAGACTGAAGGACAAAAAGGACAGCAACTTGTCTGTTCTCCTTTTCCCCCAATTTCTCAGCGCTGTTCCCAACCCCCAATTCCCCAATAAAAAAAATCTAAAAAATAAAAATAAAAATCTTAAATTATTAAAAAAAAAAAATCTAATCCTCCCCAACAGCCCTTTGAGGTAAGTACTATTATCTTGATTTTACAGATGGGGGAACTGAGGCACAGAGATAACTAAGCTTGCTGGACCTTACCAGCAAATTCCTAGCAGCACCTGGATTCAAATCTAAGCAGGCTGGTCTGAGCGCACACTCTTTAACAACCCCTATGCTGCCTGTCTGAGATAATTTAGCCCCTCATGCAGTATCTGCTTTGTGGAGGCCTCCAGCAATGGTTGCTAACACCTTCCTTACCATGATCCTTATTTCTGTTATACAACCTATTCCTAGTCTTCTGAGAAGCTTTCTCCAATTAACAAGTCACTTACTGCCCATAAAGTTCACCTATGCCTCACCCTCCTGACCTCCAGCTGGTTTTCTACTCTGATGCACTGCCTGCATGACCCTGTAGCCAGAGCCTCCAGTAGGAGATGCACCACCAGGGCATTTACTGATCCAGACAGTCAAGATGGGCCTGGCCTGGCTGGCACAGAGACCTTTGATAAACATCTGGGAGAATGAGCTGTCCAATGATGGGCAGCGCTGTCTCAGAGCAAACGGCTGGAGAGCCTAGCCCTCCTTTCCAAGGAGATCTGTGAAAACCAGACAGGATGGACAGCAGATAGCAGTCGCAGTATGGAGAAATTTCAAATTGGAGAGACTGGGACAGATGACCAGGCTTAATTTCAAATCTTAACATTTACTTCAACTATCAGCTCATTTCAAAAAAAATTTTAAAAACCTTGGAGTTACTGTTTCCAGTCACATGGCAACTCGATGACCTCTGCTCTCTCTCTACCAAACCGTAAGCGGTAGCTAAAGAGACCGCACTACTCTCCCCGGGGCAGTAAGTGCTTCCTACTATCTGACCTCCAACTGGCCTGCTGCAATCGCAGCTTCAGCCTTTCTCCTGACTGATTCTCTTACCAGGAAAAAGTACCCCCGCCCACACTAAATGGGCAACTCCAGACCCAAGAAAGGGACACTTTGAGGGGCCCCGCGCAGTTTTAGCGTCAGGGGTGGAGATTGTAAATTGCTCATTGCCTTTCAGTTCCGGGACAAGAACCGCGCCTGAAACGTTCGAATCACTAACCGCAGCTAGGGCGGAAGCCACCACCTCAGCGTCGTGTTCCAGCTAGAGAGGAGCGTTTCCCGTGAGCCCGCGGGCGCGCGGGGACTACGACTCCCGGCATGCTCCGAGGCCGCTGGGTTTAACTCCTTCAGGGCCGGAGGCTGCCCTGTGCCCCGCCTCCGCCCCTTACCTGGATCTTGCAGGGTGAGTATTGTGGAGCTGAAAAGGGACTCTCCCCTTTATTTACGTGTGTGTGTGTGTGTGTGTGTGTGTGTGTGTGTGTGTGTGTGTGTGTGTTACTCCCGAGAAATGACTAAAATGGGACAATTTGCAGTAATGAGATTCAGATGCGCTTTTTTTGTAGTGGGAGACTCAGCATCTACTCTGAACCGCAGGGCCTAAATAGAATCACTTCTGTCTTCCTCAGAATGTTACCTAAATGCTCTCCTTTCCCCCAGAACAAAAGTAGCCAGCAGCCCCCCTCCCCTCTCCCTAACGCCACCGACCTCGACCCTTCTCAGCAAGGTTTGTAACCTGGCTCCTGAGACAAGGTTTTTATTATCCTTCTGGTTGGAATGGAGGGGGTGGGGTGAGTGACTCATGGAGCCCAAAGGACCCCTACATCCTTTGGGATTGGAGATTTTAGAATTTAGGCCCTTTGTGTCTCCGAGCCTGCCCTTCTCCTCAGGTGTCACCACGGCATCCCTGCAGGTTCAGCAGGCACCCTACCTTTGTCTGACTTTAATGACCATGGGCTTGTGGAAAAGGGTTCCTTCCTTGGGAGCATGGGTGGTGGGTGTTAAACTGATCGTTGCCCCCCACTCCCCATCAGCACCCCTAAAACAACTCCCCACAGGAGACAATGGGCTGGGGCGGGGGGCGGGTTTGGTCACATTCTTTATTCATTACTATATTTTGCACAGTTCCAGTTCTGGGCTGGCATGGAGGAGGACAGGGACTAAGTATTGAAGATTATTAGGCTGTAGGGTCAACTATTCCTGCTCCTCATCCATGGTCAGAGGGAAGTGGAGGGGCTACTTGTTTTTGTCACTTTTCACTGCTCCCAGACCCCACTGTAACTCTCCCAGTTCACAAGGCCCCCTCCCTGCCTCAGCCTTCAAGAGTCTAAAGCTGCTAGAAAAAGGGTCTACTCTGACTCAGAGGGTTGAGCGCCTAGAATGCCTGAATCCCCTTCTTTGCCTCAACCCTATCTGAGTGTCACTAGTAAGCATCCTGTCCACCCCAGATGTTAACTTTCCCATTCTGGGCAGTTTCTGGCTTCCTTCCCGTGCCCCCAAAGGAGCCATTGTTCTGGGCAGCATTTGCAGTGGGATAGACAGAAGTAAGAAGACCTTGGGGCAGGCGTTCTGAACCGTAGGAGGCCAGGGGAGTAAGGGCAAGCCGGCACATCTCTCCTCTGTCTCACCCTCCCCACCGCCAACTGGCTCCCTGCCCCTGCCCCCGCCCCTTGACATCCCAGACTCCCTGGCTATTTAAACAGAGATGGGTGCCCCCATCGGCACACTGTCCTTTGGCCATCGGACATCATGCCTCCCAAGAAGGATGTTCCTGTGAAGAAACCAGCGGGACCCCCTATCTCCAAGCCTGCTGCCAAGCCAGCAGCAGCAGGGGCCCCTCCAGCCAAGACCAAGGCTGAACCAGCGGCAGCTGTCTCTTCAGCCCCTGAGAAAACCCGGGATCCCCCAATCGATCTCTCCAAAGTGGTGGTGAGTCCCTGGAAAGTAAAGAAATAATTTGGAGGCGGTGATACAAGGGTGGGATATAGCCTAAGGGGTTAGGAGGCACCTAGTAGGTAGGAATCAGTGAGCACTGGAATGATGTTGGGGGTTCCTCTTGATCTCTTCATTTGGAAATATCCAGGCTTGTGACTCTGCTATTGTCTTTGTTGTTCTCTCCTCTAACCTATAACACGTGTGTGTATGCGCACACACAGGCACACACAGACACACACGTACACACGCGCACATGCACACACATTCACACTCCCCTGCTGGAGGCAGGGACTGAGATGGGGGAACATCTGGGTTCTGAGGACAGTTTCAAGGTGAAGGGAGGGAGCTGCTGCCTGTGCCTGGCTGACTGTTCAACTCAAAGGGCCACATCTCTGAACCCCAGGAGGGGAGGCCAAAGAGGACAGACTTGTTAGACAATCACAGCTGGGGGCCAGGGGTAAATTTAGCCTTTGTTCAGCCCCCAGTTATGTGAGGGATGCAGGGCTCAGGGCAGTGGAGGGAGGGAAACAGGTGGCATGGGATTAACCCTGTTCCCAGGAAACCCTCCCCCTCGATAATTCCTCCTCTTGGGATTCTCCCAAGGTCCAGAGCTGGGAATGGGACTGAGGTGGCTGAGCTCCCAGCCTGGTCCTTTTGAGCCCCTCCTCAGAAATGGCTAGCAGTTGGTTGGGAGGAGTGCTGGAGAGGGATTGAATGAGCCCTGTCATTCCTCCTCACCTGTTCTTTTCTTCCACAGATCGAGTTTAACAAGGACCAGCTGGAGGGTGAGGAGAAGCTGGTCCCCTGAGCCCACTGTCCAGTCCCAAGCCCCTGGTCAGATCCTCTTTCTATTCCCCTAACTCCAGTCCCGACCTTGAAACCTCCCACACTAATCCTCTGTGTCCCCTGTTCTGCCCAGCTCTAGCCCATAGTTTCTGAACTCCCTTTCTGTCTGGGGGTGATGGGAACCCCTGATCAAAACTGACCCCTCTTTATACTTCAGAGTTCAAGGAGGCCTTTGAGCTGTTTGACCGAGTAGGGGATGGCAAGATCCTTTACAGCCAGTGTGGGGACGTGATGAGGGCCCTGGGCCAGAACCCGACCAACGCCGAGGTGCTCAAAGTCCTGGGGAACCCCAAGAGTGATGGTGAGGGAACCCTTGGAATAATGGGGGTTTTGGTTTGGTGGTAGAACCAAGGAATGTTGGTAAGGTGACAAAGGATTCTCGGGTGGGTCTCAGGATTTCAAAAACTGTCAAACCCCAGGGCAGAAAAACATCCTGAGTGTTGAACAGGATGAAAGCCTTCATGGTAGGGATGAGAACTATGTCCTAGGTGACACCACACACCACAGTGACCTCTCCCTCACCTTTCTAACCTCCAGAGCTGAAGTCCCGGCGTGTGGACTTTGAGACTTTCCTGCCCATGCTCCAGGCAGTGGCCAAGAACCGGGACCAAGGCACATATGAGGACTACCTGGAGGGGCTTCGAGTGTTTGACAAAGAGGGGAATGGCAAAGTCATGGGAGCAGAGCTCAGACATGTCCTCACCACCCTGGGTGAGGCAGGGACCAGAACTCCTGTGGAGTGGAGAGAAGAGGGTGAACCAGAAAGAAGGCTGCCAAATAGGCAGAGCCAGGGAGGGATTACTGGCCTGTAGGTCATGGGCAGGAGACTGAGAAGGTCAAAACCACGGGAGCAGAATCCAAAGGGCTTCCTCCTGCAGAGGATAAAGTGAGGGGGACAAGGATGCCTCCCAAAGGGCAGAGGAAAGGGGATGAAGTAGAAGAACTGAATTTGTTTTGGAAGAGATGCTTGTGCTCGGTGATATGGTATTTTCTCTTAAACCTCTGGAATTTAGTTTCCGTGTCTGTCAAAACTTTCACCTGGTGCTAATGCAGGTGGAATGGAAAGCAATCTGCAGGAACACATCCAAGCCATTACCATTACAAGGGGAGGATTCCTTTGGGGCTCTGTTGTTATGGGCGAAACTCCAGGGTGGGAGAAGAGGAGATACCATCCAGAAAAGCTTGGCCTGGTTGGTGAGGGAGGGAAGGCAGGGTCTAAAATGCTGTGTCTGGGGCTCAGGAGAGAAGATGACGGAAGAGGAAGTGGAGACAGTTCTGGCAGGACATGAGGACAGCAATGGCTGCATCAACTATGAAGGTGAGGGGCCAGAGGAGCGGAAGGGACAGGGGAGAAGGGGAGGCAGGAGGCTTGCAGTATGTGGGTGGGGGCACCCTAAGGCCTGGATTATGTCAGTGGATTATCTAAGGGCCTGCTTCTGAAGGCCCTCTTGCCTCCTCTCTCTGCAGCCTTCCTGAAGCACATCCTAAGCGTCTGAGCTCTACAGGTAGGGCCCTCCTACTCTGCCTTGAGACAAGTCTCCTTCCCTTCCTTCAGCCAGGGTAGAACAGCAGGGAAGTACGTGTCCCTTAGTCATGTCCTGCTGCGCGCGAGCGCCAGAGTTTGGCAACTTTCATCTTTTTCCACAGATTCAGTGGGGTCGGACACTGGGCCTCCAACAGGCGGAAGCACGTTCCTACCACTAGGAGGCCACCTATTGTTTCAGAATAAAGAGCTGATTCCTCCCTTAGCCTCCGACTGTTGCTTTCTTCAGAGGTCAGGGAGGGAGGGAGGGACGCTCTCCCCAATCCGGCATCCTCTGATCCTCCCGCTGCTCAGAAGAGCAGATTCCTTGCGCCCCACCCTACCCCCTTGTGCAGTTTCTGTGCCCCAGGTAAGGCTATTCTGGAGACATGAACATCAGTTGGCCCCGCCCACCTTATTACTAATGTAGCAATATCATCTGCATAAGCCCAAACCAGGAGTCCTATTGGCTGGGTCGCTGAGGGTGACGTAATTGGGACGTACTAAGACTAGGGTTGGGCCGAGAGTCGGAGCCATTACTGCAGGAAAAGGTCCGGCAGAGCTGAGCAGTCAAGATGGTGGGTTCCGGGGCCTGGGAGGATGAGCGGGGTTTGGGGCGAGAGGCGGGAAGCCTCGGGTAGGGGGCGAGGAGAAGGCAGAAGTAGGGGGCAAACGGAACCTGAGGGCCTGGAAGTTGGAGGTGGGGTTGGAAAGTCTGGGGTCCTGTCCTGCCGGAAAGCGAGTCCCCTGCATGGAAAAGGAGTTTGAGGTTCAGTTTGTGGGACTGGGATAGACGCTTGGGGGATGTGAGTTCAGATGTTGACTGCTCCCCTCTTCTCTGAGCAGTGTGACTTCACCGAGGACCAGACCGCAGGTAGGTATCAGACCCCTACGGAGGTCACGCTTAGGGAGAGGGGCACACCTCTAGCACCTATCCCCTCACCCCAACCTGTCAGCTCTTCAGCACCCCCAAGGGAATACCTCCCGGATTCCCTTCTCTCCCCTGGAGCCTCCATTTTCTTTTCTCACTCTTTCTTCCTCCCTCCCCTTCCACTCTAGATCTGAGCCCCAAGCACTGGGTGAGTTTTAGGTGGTGTGGCTATGTGAAACAACTCGGTCACCTAATGCTTGCTGTGCGTGGGGTTTGAGGAGGGTGTGTGAAACTGCCTGTGCCCCTCCCTCCCTTAATCAGCCTCTTCTGCTTCTGCCCTCCTTCTGTGACAACGCCCCCCTCCCCCAGCTTGGAATTGTGAAGGTTGTAAAAAGCAGTGACCTGGTATTTTGGAGAGACAGGGGAGTTTGCTGAGGATACTCTTTGTAGCTGTTCCCACTGAACAGGAGGGGTGGGAACTGGCAGGCTGGGATGACCCCAGTCCCAGGCTGCTGCTCCCACTTCCTTATAAGGACAGGACCCAGACTGGGCGGTGGCAAATTCCTGCCCTGAGTAGGGTAGTGCGCAGGCTGGGCAGGCTTGCTGCAGGCAGAGGGGGTGTGGAAAAGAATGTTACTACTATGCCTAGAGGGGAGGAAGGCAGTGTCGCTGTGTGACACCTGAGTTGGGAGGAAGGGACACTGGATCCCTCTTAGTGGACTTGAGTTTACAGTGGTATAAATATCTGGTTTCCTTAGCATGATCAAAGTTGAATGGGCAACGGAAATGTTGAGGGAGGGCTGGGGTTAGCCCCCATGTGCCAAGTGCTGATGTTTATCTGAATCCTCAGAGTTCAAGGAGGCTTTCCAGCTGTTTGACCGAACAGGGGATGGCAAGATCCTGTACAGCCAGTGTGGGGACGTGATGAGGGCCCTGGGCCAGAACCCCACCAACGCCGAGGTGCTCAAAGTCCTGGGGAACCCCAAGAGTGATGGTGAGGGTCCTCAAGAACAACTCCTCAGTGTGATAGGAGTTGTTCTTCAGCTAAGAGCTTCCCTTATCTTCATAGGCCCCAAACTCAAGCAGGTCTTGTCTCAACTAGCAAATCCATGGATTTCTTCTACTTTGAATGGGAGCCTTCTGTTCAGTTGTGATCCCTGTAATCCCCTCAGTTGAGAACTCGTGTGACTTTCTGTCTGTCTTCTTTACGGCAGAGATGAATGTGAAGGTGTTGGACTTTGAGCACTTCCTGCCCATGCTGCAGACTGTGGCCAAGAACAAGGACCAGGGCACCTATGAGGACTACGTTGAAGGCCTTAGGGTGTTTGACAAGGAAGGGAACGGCACTGTCATGGGTGCGGAGATCCGGCATGTTCTGGTCACATTGGGTAAGGCCCTTGCTTCTTTTTTTAATTTTATTGGGGAACAGCCATGGTCATTGGTTACACATTGCTTTCATGCTACAATGGCATAGCTGACTCTTTTTAAGGAGGGCGCAGCTCACAGTGGCCCATGCAGGGACTAAACAGGCAACCCTGGTGTTATCAGCACGATGCTCTAACCAACTGAGCTAACTGGCCATCCCTGCCCTTGCTTCTTGAGCTGAGGTGCCACCCTATACCTCACCTGTCACCCTGTTCCCCAAATGCTCTTTTTTTCCCTCTTCAGGTGAGAAGATGACAGAGGAAGAAGTAGAGATGCTGGTGGCGGGGCATGAGGACAGCAATGGTTGTATCAACTATGAAGGTGAGGGACGAATTGGGACGCTGGTGGAGGAAGCAGCCATACGGGGCGGGTCAAACACAGCATGTGAAGCTTTTCATGTCCCTGGACTTGGGCTCCAAAAAGTGCCAGGAGGCCAGGGGCAGGGCCCAGCCCAGCCCAGCCCAGGAGTGGGAGGCCGGGGAGGGGTATGACAGCAAAGGAAGGGGCAAGGTGGTGTGAAGGGTGGGGAAGGAATGGGAAGTAAAATAAATGTAATGTCTATGCCCCCACCGCCTGATCCCCTCACCCCATGTGTGTGTCTTGTCTTCACCATTAATGTCTCTTCCTTCCTGCAGCGTTTGTGAGGCATATCCTGTCGGGGTGACGGGCCCGTGGGGCGGGTACGGCTCCTCCCAGCCTCCCCTACTCTAGTTGACCTCCCCAGTGTTTTTCTTCCCAACCTTTGCTCCCTGGCCCCTGCCCTTCCCCTACTACCATCTGACTTCCTCCTGGCATGTTTTCTGCATGGAGCTGACTGGGGAGAGGAGGGGTTCCTCAAAGAGGAAGACAGCCTGGGGGTGTGGTACCTCCTCTCCTAGAATGGGCTCTGAAGCTTGCGTTATAGAGCCCTGGGTGCTAGTGTCTGGGAACTCTCACCAGCCCACCCCCATCTTGCTTTAGGGTGATCCTTTGGCCCTGGAGCACCGGCGTTTGGCATAGGGAGGGTGGGTTGTCTGCCCCATTGTGCTGCTGTAGCTGAACAGTCTCTTCCCCTTCCTTCTGCTGGGCAGCTTGGAGGTACCCTAACCCAAAACTCTGTCTTCTCCTGCCAATGGCTGACAGTAGCTATAGGTGTAGCTGAGAACTTTTCTGCCTATGCTGTGTTCTTGCTGCTCAGGGTGGGGTGGGGAACTAACAGCTGGTGGGAGGGGAGCTGGGGGCCCAGAGAACTGGTCAGACTCAAGGCGGCTCCTCTGCAAACTGACCCCAAGGTTGGTTGCTGTGGACATGTCCCTTCTTCTGCCACCTTCGTGGTCATGAGGTCTCCTGGCCCCTGGTGGACCCCTCCCTTAACCCTGCTCCCTGGTTCACCCCTCTGTCCCTTCCACAGAGCTCGTCCGCATGGTGCTGAATGGCTGAAGACATTCCCGGTGTGCCCAGCGCCCTGTGCCTTCCCCTGTGTGAGACTGTATGTAGCCCTGAAGGCCTTTTAGGTTCTCTTGTCACAGCACTTTCCCCAGCTTGTCTCTTGGATGATGTTTGTCATCAGCATTCACCAAATAAACTTGTTCTCTGTGCCCTAAATGCGGTTCCGCTTTCCTTCCTGAGCAGGGTGAAGGAGAGGAGAGATGGTCCAGGGTCAATGGACCTGGGGCTGGGGAACGGTGGGGGAAGGGCCTGTAGGAGCCACCTTTGCCTCATTGAAATGCTGACCCCATTCACTGATGCTACAAAGGCCACCCCTTGGGGGATTAGGAAAGCCATAAACCCCTGTAGGACCAAGGCTGGCAATCCTTGTTCCGGCTCATAGGCTGAGCCTTCTTCTGGCCCTCTAGCTCCTTAAACAGAGCCCTCACCCTCCCAAGCACGGCAGACCTTTTGTGGGAGAGGCCCCAAGTGTTTATTAGTGCTAAAGCCAGGCCATATTAGCACTGTCTGAGCCTGTCTGTCACCTCAGCAGGGCTAGGGGCCAATAATAACAGAAGTAGGGAAGATGCCTGCCTTCTCCCTGCTGAATAAGGGAAGACATGAAGCCACTACTTCTGAAAAGATAAATATACAAAATCTCCAAGGCTGTGAGGATGTCCTTCCAAGTCTTAAACATCTATTTCTAGGGCAGGTGAGAGCCTCTGCCCAGCTCCTACCCCAGTGCACAGTCCTGACAGCTGTGCTGCCTTTAGCCAGCTGTGGAGAGGACGGTGTGGTGTGCGCAGGCCTGTGGCTTGCAGAGTGCCTCTCCAGCCCAAGTGAATGCCCCTGGGAAGGAATCCAGGAATGCTGCCCCCAGCCCGATCCCCCTACCTGCCAGCAACAGGTCAGAACACAGAAGGCATCCACAAGATAAAACTGAAAGCAAATTAATTTATAAAAAAAAAAAAGAAAGAGAAAATTTACAGAAAACTTTTGAACAGAAGAAAGGTGCCAAGACGCAGAGGAAGAGAAACATGGGGACATGAGGAACAAAGGGGCTGGTGGGAGGGACCAGGAATTGGTAGAGCCTGGACTCACATCTGCCTGTATAAACTGGTACCAGAGGTACTGGAACTGGGGAGCAGAGCTGAGCTGCCAGCCCTAGGTTGGGCACTCCCACCTCCCCCGCCTCCAAATCCCAGGGAATCCCTAGCTACCAGTCAAGGTTGTGATGGTAGTGGTGGGAAAGGGAAGAGAAAGGGGGTGATCCACCGAGTCATAAGAAGGAGGTGCTTAAGTGCTTTTTGAACATTTCAGGTTTTTAAAACTTCCCATCCTCTTCTAGCTGCCCTCTCCATGTCTTCTAGGAGCCCACTGACAGCCCAGGAAGGAAAAAGAAGAGCCCCAAATGCTCTGCCCTTCATTACCTCCCACAGAAATCCCAAAAATGTTTCCCCACCAAATACACATACGCTGACATCAACTACGCCGGTGACTTAAAAACACAAACCCGACAATCAGAGAGAGGGGTCATTGGCTGAGCTGAGGTGTCCTAAAACGGCAATACTGAGGAAGCAGAAGGAGAGATCAGCAGGGAGAAGCTGGGCGTGGGGCGGCTGAGGGGCTTCTGAGTTGACTCACTAACAAGGGGCTGGAGGAGCCAGGTTCTGCACCCTATTCTATCCCCAGAGCTCTTCCAAGAACCTTAATTCCCTTTTCTTAAAACTGTCACCTCCCTCCTCCCAAAACTGTAAAAGTTGGATTTTTTTAGTGGGTGGAGGGAGCTCCAAAGTGGCTTAAAAAAAAAAAAAAATCCAGCGGTTCAATTCCTGGCCCGAGCTGAGCAGCCGCTGAGCTACCAACAGATGGCAGGATGGCTCAGCTTAAAAAAAAAAAAAAATCTCACTTCCTTTAAAAGGGCTTCATTCTTTTTCATCCATAAAAAATGCAGTAGTTGGGAGGGGGGTGTACCCTTAGAAGTGGTTAATTAGAACCTTGTATCAACACCTTCCCCCAGCCTTTCCTTTGAGGGCAGCATCCCCATCCTATCCTCTCCCAGACATCAGCACTTTTAAACAGAAGTCCTTGAATAATCCATATAAAAATGCATGCCCCTGAAGGGCTTGGTGGGGGCTTTGGAGGGGCGGGAGGAGCTTTCCTTACGTAGTGATGAACTCCAGGCTGGGGAAGGGTCCCAGTGGTGGGGGGAGGGCTGTTCCTGGAACCTTGATCTCCAGGGGTGAGGGAGAGATGTCTGGCTGGCTCCTCACTGTGGAGGCGGCACAGGGGTGACTGTGCCTGGGCTTGGGGCTGTGGGGTCTGGAGGCAGGGGGGTGCCTGGGTCTGTGGAGAAAAGGAAGATGAATCAGCTAGGGTGAGCAGGAAAGAGGGCTTCAGACCCAGGCCACCATGGACAAACAGAAATGGGCATGGCATGCAATGGGGTGGATAGATGAAGGAGGTACCCACACTGTACAACTTCCTTTCCCCGATAACCTTACCCACCTCACACTGGGAAAACTGATAGACACGGAATTATCCTCCCGCCCCCAAGGGAACTCTAAATGGGGCATTTGAGTGTGATGGGGGCAAGCAAAGGGAATGGATGCCAATCATCATGCAAATAGGTAGCTGCTTTTCAAGTTTACAACTGAGATGCTCTGTGCCACAGGACTCCTCCATGACCCACCAGTGGAAAGGCCCCAACGTCATCCCAAAGGTGGCAGCTGCCAGGCTGGGGAATGGTGGAGGACAGCCAGAGAGGCCCGTCCTCCTATATTCTAATTTTGCCAGTGCTCCAAAAGGATCATGGGAGCTCTAGAACCTGAGCCCTTCCCCACCTGCCCTCCATCCCTCCATATGGACCCCTTTCCCTCACCCTTCTCCCCTCCAGGACCCTTCTCACCTGGCAGTGGGCTGGCACTGGGCAGGAGGTTGCCCTGAACAGCTGCCACAATGGCAGGGCTCTGGGCTGCGGCGGATCCGAGCCCCGGCCCGAGAGGCAAGGAAGATGGCATGGTGGTGGTCGCCGGCAGGTTAGGATGTAGAGGGTTCGCCATGGACACAGGCAGGTTAGGTGGGGGGAGAGTGCCCGGGGCGAACGGGAGATGGTGATGATGCCCATGCAGGTTAGGAGGAGGGGGAAGGTTAATACTGATGGAGTCGGCTAGACTACCAAATGGGATGATGGATGGAGCAGGAGGAGGAGGAGGAGGCGGCATGCCGAAAGGCAAACCCAAAGGAGCATTACCCGCCACGCCTGGGTGCCCGCTGCCCGGCACTGCCCCTGGCATCATTGAGGGAGGAGTTTGTTGGTTGGGGAACGGTGAGGGGCCTGGGAACGAAGAGGAAAGATGAAGGTTAGAGGCAAAAAATCTCACTCCAACTCACTTTCACAGCGAGGGTAATCTAGTGACTCCTGGGAACCACCTTGCCTTTTCCTGACACTAGAATTAGTGGAACAAATTCCAAAGGTCTGGATTTGAGGAGGGAAGCCTGCTGGCTTAGGGATATAACAGAGGTGGGCCCATCTGTAGAAACTGAGGCCGATCCTCGTCTCTAGGCCTATCGCGTACCCCATTCACGGGGGGCGGAACATGCACCTGGATCCCACTAGGCAGCAAGAGTTCCAGGACCCATCACTTACCATGGGGTCCAGGGGGTGGTACCCCTGGTGGGACTGCCCCAGGCTGGGGGGCTCCGGCTGGTTGCTGCTGCTGTGGCCCTGCAGTTGAGCCTGCCTGTCCAATCTGTTCAGAGGGGCCCAAGCTTCCAGGAGGGGCCCCACTGCCAGCAGGAGCAGGGGCCACAGAGGCTGGAGCCATAGCCAAGCTGTGGACCGTGGGTGGCCCAGCTGCGCCTGTAGGTGGGATAGGCTGGGAGCCTGGGGGCAGGGCTGGCGGTGGCTGCTGCTGCTGCTGGTGCATTTGTTGGAAGTGCTGCTGCCGGGCCCTCATCTCCGCATACTTCAGCTGCTCCATGTGGAAGGCTTGTCTGTCGGCCAGGAGCTGCTGCCTCTGATACTCCAGCTGCCAGTGCCAATTGAATACTGTTACCCGTGTTTAGAAGACCCAAAAGGCAAACGCCTTCCCCTGCTTTGTCTTCTGACAAACCCAGCCTCTCATTCTGGTGGTTCCCCATATGAAAGGCAAATCACGTGCTCGGGCATCTTCTGTTCTCCCTGCCCTCCCCTCATCTTCTGGCTGCCCGCATGGCTTCTCTCATTGCAATGGAGTTAAATCTGGGGGTAGCTCCTGCTCGTTTCAGCTCCAAAGCTTTGAACTTGTCATTAATTTAATTTGAAAAACCTTTCCAGTCCTCTTGTCATGTTCTTTTCTTCCTTAAAAATCGGCTAAAACCTCACCATTCTTAGGAAGCGAACCCAGATCAACTCACTGGCCTCTGAGCTTTTGGCCTCTGAGCTTTTGGCCTTTATTCTGTTATCTTCTCAGGACTTATATACTTGACTTGAAATCTCTTGATTTGAATTTGTCAGATATTTTAAGCATTAACTGTTTTTAATGTCTCCATTTTGTATATTTGCTGTCTCCAAATAGAATATAAATTCTGTGAGGGAAAGGTCCCCGTCTTCTATTTGTTTTTACACCTTCTCCAAGTGGTCCACACCTTGTTCATCCCATCCTCTTTCCAACTTCACCTCCTGGATCCAAAGCCTCTACCCTCTCATCATCCCTTAAACCCGTTCAATCACTCAACAAATATTTATTGACAGTCTACTGTGAGCCAACACTGTTCAAGGACCTGGAGATGCACCAATCAAAAACTGACTAGGATCTCTGCCCCCTGGAGGAGCTGACATTCTGTGAGACCTTAGTCTCCACACTTCACCTGTGGGCCGCTTGTCTTTAACTGCCTGGGGCCAGCTCCTCCCGCCCTGGCCTAGGCTGCTCCACTCTGCGGTGAAGCCCTGTCCGTCTCAGGCACTCTGCTCTGCTGCTCCCCACTTCCCTGCTGCCCCATCCTCAACTGAGGCACAGCTCAGCGTCAAGGTGGGGTCCCTGGACTCCGCTGACCCCCTGAGGGATGTTACTCACTGCTTCTCGCTCCCGGTCCATGATCGTCTCCAGCTCCTCAAAGTGCCGGAGTTTGATCTCCAACTTTTTCATCTGGGTCTCCACCAGCAGGGCCACCAGAGATTTTATCTTCCTCTCCTCAACAGCAGCCAAGTGCTAGGGAAGGAAGGATGGGATGGAGTGTCAGCAGAAGGACCCAGCTGAAGACATTCTGGGGCAGACAAAGGTAGGGTGGAGGCTGGCAGGTTTTAAGAAAGAACTTGCTGTGGTCACAACCCAGACAGTAGCACAGGCTTGATATTTTTAAAAGAACGTGAAGAAAAAGAAAGCATGGCAAAGAATAAGACAAGATCAAATACTCAGAGGGTGAAAAATAGGCCCAATGGTAAAAACTTAGAGCAGTGATGACCAACTCTCCCTCTCAGGATCAAAAGAAAAAAGAAATAGCCAGCATTATTTAAGGGATGAGCAAGGAGGGATTTCTTCCAGGTGAAGTGAGATCAGAGAAGGCGGCAGCTCCTTCCTGGGGTCTTCTGGGTCTCTGGCCCTCACCTTGGCTTTCACGGCGGCGGCGGCCAGGGCGGCGGCAGCAGCAGTGGAGAGATTACCCTCACCGATGTCCCGCTCCACCTTGGTCTTCCTTTCCCCGTCCGACTCCACCACTTCCTTCAGTGCTTCCTCCTGCCCCTCCTTTGGCTCCTTCTCTTTCTCAGGGTCAACTGGGCCAGGAAACAGGGTTGTTAGTCCTACAGCCTCCCTTTTCTCCCCTGGACTTCAACCATCCTGCTGGGAGGCTCACCTATGGGGTCCCCATCGCTCTTCTCTGACTCCTTCTCGCTGTCACCTTCTTTCCCTTTCTCTTCATCCTTTTTGGGAGCCTCGCTGGTCTTCTCCTTTGCTTCTTCCTCTACAGCCCCACCTCCTTCTCGGGGTTCCTGGAGTCCCAGAGAAAGACAAGTACAGGGTTATCAGAGTGGGTGGTTTCTCATACAAAGGGCCCAGACTAGGAACTGAATTCACACCTCTTACTTGGGAGGTGATCTGGCTCCAGAAGCTCCACCCAAGCTCAGGCCTCATCTGCCTGAGCTGGACTAAGCCAGCTCCCCATGACCACACCTGCCCTCCGCCCTCCCAGCCCAGGTTAATCCCGCTCTACCTTGGGCTCCTTCTTCTCCTCTGTGGCCTGGCCCTCTGCTCGAGCCTCGTCAGTCCCACTCTCCTCTGGGCCCGTGGGAAGAGGAAATGGGAAATGGCTGATGCAGAGTCTGTCTCTACAATACTGCTCCCACAGCCCCCTCTCCTAGCCGAAATCTTAGTGAAAGGACCAACAGGGAGCCATAGTCCCTAAGGTAAAGTCCTAGGGAAAACCCCCCCACCAATCTCCCATTCATCTTGTGCTCTGAGGCCAACTCAAGGCAGCAATGGCACAGGAATGCCACGTGTCTCTGGCTCTTGGTGGAAGGGGAGAAATCTAGGCACTTGCCAGGCCTTACCAATCCGCTCAGGCTCATCAGAGGTGGTTCCAGCAATGCCACTGCTTTCCAGACCGAAGGCTGGGTCTGCCTTGCCTGTCACTTTGGCTGCTTCTTCCACTTTCCGAACATGGGCCTCCACCAAGGCTGTGGGTACTTCTTCCTTCATTTTGGAGAACTCTTCTGCAAGATCCAGAGAGGATGAGGCTGGGAGTGGGGGCAGGTAGGCAGTTCTGGCTACCCCAGTGAAAGCCCATCTCTTCATCTAGACCAGCGCGGAGCTAGACAGGTGCCTGAGCTGATGCCAGAAGACAAGGTCAGTAGGGCAGCCAAACTTGAGGGGGTTTCAAGGTCTGAGTAAACTAGCCCTTCAAATGCAAAATAAGAAGGCCAGGACCCCTCCACATTACCTAAGGCTGACTTTGCAGCAGCAGAGGCGACTCGAGGATCGACAACAGAAGCCAGGAAGGCAACGGTGCTCATAACAGGGTTGCCTGATTGACTGAAGGGGATAGGCTGGTAGGCCAGGGGGCCCAGAGAGGCCTCTGAGTCCTCCAGGTATGGGTCTTCAATGGGAAGACGAAGGAAATGCAAGATGCACTCGTCCTGCGTGCGGCTTCCCACGTGCTCTGATACTTTGTTCCAGTCATCTTTGTACATTTCCAGTGCCTGGTGGTGGTGGTGGAGACACAACTTTGCTTATTTAGCCATTTTCCTTGAAGGTCAACTCCCCCCATTCTATTAAGGGTAGCTGGCTTCAAAGCTCTCTGTGTTGTGGTATTTGTGCATTCTGCTGGGTCCAAAGGGAACTTCCAAGTAGCACTAAGAAAGGGTAAGGAGTTAAGGAAATGGCCCAAATCCATGGCCTGAGCTTTTCCCTGGTGCAGGTGCGACAGGCACTCTCCCCACTGACAAGTGCGTCTGGCACCCTGGCCACTTCTGTTTTCATAGAACTGTTCTTTCCTTGCCCCAGTTACCTCCAGGAGTAGCAGGGTCTCCTGTTCTGTCCACTCTCGAGTGGCACTGGCCGCAGCTTTGCTCTGCAGGGGAAACACAGGCGAGTCAGAGAGAGGAGCCTGTGGCCTCTGAGGAGCGAAGGCACTCTAGCCCTGAGTCAGCCCATGCCTCCATACCTTGGAGGGGACGTTCTTCTTTGTGTACATGTCTGTGCGCAGCCCAAAGTTCTGCATGTCTGTCGGTTTCTCTTTGCTTTTGTCAGGGAAGTTGAGCATTTGTTGGGAAGCAGAGGTCTGCTATTTGTGGAGGGAAAGAAAGAGGTGAGTACAAGTGGCCACCAGGAGCCAGGGGCAGACAGAGAGAGAAAACAGACAGAAGGAGCTTCCTTCCCAAAGCCAGGGACACGCCTGGGCGCGACTTCCTCCCTCACTGCTGTAGCTCCTCTGCTCTCATGCCTCTTCTTCCCGGGCAGGGGCCCCCCAATAAAGGGGCAAATAAGAAGCCCAGCGGGGTCTACACCCCACCTACCAGCTCTGGCTTGCCCTTAGCGGTCTCTGGCACCAGGTCCTCCAGCTCTTTGCCCTTTCGCCCAGCCTTGGTATCAGCATCAACCTGGCGGCCCTGGGGGACAGAGCTTGGTGTCATGGAGGCTGGGCAGGAAATGACCAGGCCAAGTCCCTAGAGGCCTTAAGACCAAATGCTGGGTGGCCCACAAGCTCTGGGGGCACTCATGCCACTGTTCCATATTCCCTTAATGATTAATTAGATCTGTAGTTGGCATGATATCCATTTGTATTCACATATATCATTTACAGGCTCTCTTAGGAGCTGGACACTTAAATTCTAATCCTAGATTTAGTACTCAGTGACCTTGGGCAAGCCACATAACCTTTCTCCTCTTAATTTCTGTAATGTATGAAATGGAAGTGGAAAAATGGAGGTGATAATAATTATGAGGCAAAAATGAAAAAACGTTGGAAATATGACAAGGTTAAAAATTTTCATGCAACTTAATTTTAAGCCATTTTTCTCTATCTGTTCCATCCCCTACATTAGTCTGTCTGCTCCTTGAGGACAAGGAGCATCTCTTCTTCCTCAGCAAGTTCTCGAAGTCTCAGGGACAGAAGCTAAGAGAGGGTGCTAAACACCCGGGACTGATTTCTGTTGCTCTTTGCATCCCATGGAAAAGGAAAAAGCCTCAAAACACTCCTGAACCATAACCCTAAAAAACCAGAAAAAGAAAAGTCCAAAGAAGCCCAATTTTACCCAACCCCACCCTGTCCCCACAGCCCCTCACCCTACCTGTGGGGTCTTGGGCTGCAGAGGGACCAGCCCTGAGGGCGTGTCTGCCAAGACGTGGAAGTGAGAGGTGGGTGGAGGCCCCATTGGGGTTGGTCGACTCTCAGCATCCACCTGGTAGTTAATAAGACCCCACTGTTCTAGGAAGGCGTGGACTCTGTGAGGACAGAGGCAGAGACAGGGTCACATGACAACCAGAAAGGTGCGCAAGGAGGAGGGTGGGGGCAGAGGTAGAGGCCTAAAGCTACTTCTCCCAAACCCTCTTCTCTCTGCTCATTCAGCTACTCGGGAAATCTCGTCTCCTCCCATCTCGTACATACCAGCGACACTCATCTACATCCCCAGCTGGGACCTCTCCATATCCACCCACCTATGAAATCTCTCTTCTTGGACACCCAGTAAAATCGAACCAGTATCCTTCAAGTACAGACGTGCTTTCTTCCTTCTTCCACACTTCAGTAAGTGCCACTGCCATTCCCTCACGTCTCTCATACCCTGAACCTGAACTTCACCTTTCTCTAGAGGTGTTTTTCCCCTGCTCATTCCCCTATGTTCCTTGCTGGCATCTCTACTTCTGCCAAGAGATATCTGTGGGCAGACATCCCAACACTCCCCCCTCCTCTCAGCTGCAAGACCCACCTCATGATGGCACAGACATCACCCGCCAGGTTCCTGCGACAGGCGGTGGAGGTGAGATACTCTTGGGGGTTCAGTCGATACGTGTCAATCATGAAGTTTCGATATGCCAGGTAGCTGAGAAGAAAGAAAAAAATGAACAATGAGGTAGAAAAATAAGTATCTGTTGAGGGCTGAATGGTAGAGAAAATGACAAAAGAGCTAATGACTCCTGTGCGTCAAAGAAAAGAGTAGACCATTTGACAATAAACAATGTGGGTCTACTATGTACCAGATGCCAGGGGTTCAAACTTTGCTTACCTTTTCCTTGACAGGGTTTTTAGTTAAATGCATTATGTTCTTGGCTATACTTGGGGATGTCTCATCCAACTTTTAAACAAGGAATCAAAAGGTAAAAAAAGGAGCCCTCATTTCCAAATGCAGATGTTAAAGGGAAGTCCATATCCATGTGTCCAACTAGTCAGCATGACATGGTATATAAAGAGTATGTTTTGGGGCCGGCCGAGTGGCTCAGTTGGTTAAGAGCGCGCGCTCTGAGCAACAGTGTCACCAGTTTGATTCCCACATGGGCCAATGAGCTGCGCCTGAGCTGAGCTGCCGATGGGCAGCTGGATGGTGACTGGACTTGGAACTGAGCTAGCTGCACCCTCCACAACTAAGACTAAAGGACAACAATTTGGCTGTTTTCCTTCCCCAATAAAATCTTTAAAAAAAAAGAGTATGTTTTGAAGGTGGAAAGATCTAAGTTCAAATCCCAGTTCTACCATGACGGCCTTGGGCAACTTACTTAAATTTTTTGAATCTCAGTTTCCTGATCTGTAAAATGGAGTGTCTGTTGAGGATTAGAAAGGTCTGTTAAGATCTAGTGCAATGCCAGGCATGTTGTGGGAACTCAAAAAATGGTAGCTTTTGTGTGGTATAGTGTAAAGTTTGAGATCATGAGTCAGACTAACGGATTCAGATCTCGGGTTTACCACTTACTAGCTCTGTGACCTTAAGAAAGTGACTTACTCTCTGTATACCTCAGTTTCCCAATCAGTAAATTGGAGATGACAACAGGACCTACCTCTAAAGCTGATGTGAGATTGAACTAGTCAATGTATGTAGGACACATAGGATAGAACCTGGGAGATAATAAACTCTCAAGACAATTATCATCATTTCACATTTTACATCAAGAGTTCAAAGTATAGAACAGTTCTATTTCCAACCCTGCCTGCAGATCAATCATGCTGAACTCATGTCATCTGGTCACTACTTCCTTTTCCCCTGGAGAAAGCAAGGCTTCTTTCTACACACTGCTTTCCCCAGGAAGAAGAGGAGACAAGCATACCAGGCTACAGGGAAAGAAACATGGTGGGAAGGGAACAGGGCCCCAGAGAGAAGCTAAGGAACAGCTGGGAAACAAGCTCGCTGGGCTCTCAGGGAGCCTTGGCTCAGCACTCAAGTTTCACCACCTCATCATGGCATTGATCCTGGGGCATCCCTAACCAGAGAAGATTGCCAAGTCTCATCCAAAGCCAGGCAGATTTGGCCTGACGCAAAACCCTAAAGGAGATGAAGACTTCTGAGCCCTAAGCCTGCACCTTACCTAACACTTTTCTCCAGAGAGCCCTCTCCATTTCTTAATTCACAGACTTGGATCTTCATTGTTTTTGCTCTCATTTTTCTATCAAAACCTATTCTCAGGGACCAGCCTGGTAACAGTCGCTTACATTTTAGTCAAAGCTATTACTTGTGCTAGGGATATCTGCATTTTGGACAACATGGGTAATTATGAATTGAAAGGCTCTGTATCCTGTTAAAAGAAATGGAGGGACTAGAGCAGGTACTTGTTTTGTACAGAAGAGCATGCTTACTATCACCACTGGGCAAATCCTAGAGAGCATGCCAACGTGGTCACAGTGCTGGGCTGGGATCACATCTTGGTAAACCTCACATGGTGCCCGGCTCATGGAAGGAGCTCAAGAAATGTTTGCTAAACTGGATGTTGCTGAATCAGGAAGAGTAAATGGGGACAGGGAGAGAAAGGGACTCATTAACTGAGATTTCCTTACATTTCTGGAGTCTTGGACTTGTTCTTGCCGTTGAAGAACTCGGGGAGAGCCCTCCGCTCAATGGCATGAACACTGCAAGAGAAGCCAGAGTGGAGTCACAAGGCACTAGTGGAGAGGTGGGAGGCCGAGAGGCAAAGCCTAGAAGGTGGGGAGGGCAAACAGCTGGAGACAGCAGGAAGGAATGAGATGCTTGCGGAGAACTTCCTGCCAGGGCTCCCCTAAAATTGAAGTGTACCTCAGCCCATCTTGCCGAAGAAGAAATAACTTATTTGGAGACAGGAGGAGAAACAACACATTGACCCAAGGAGGCAGGGAGATAAGGACTCAGTGAGAAGTTGGGGTAACAATACCTATTATAGTCAAACCAGGCCGCATAGCTGGGAATGATGATGTGGTGGGTCTGTTCAGTCACGTTATCCTCATGTAGGTCCGGGTTCTTGGTCTGCTCCCCCTTGTTCCCCGTACTGTTCTCATCCTCATCCTACAAATATGGAGGCTGCTGGACACTCAGCATTCCCATTTTGCCCCTAGAAACCCCCTGCTTCTCCCACACCCCAGGAATGTGGGCACTAAGGATGGGTGTGGGAATGAACAGTTATGGGTCCCAGTACTCAAAAAGGGTCAGTTTGAGCTACAGATAGAACTAGTCTAGGGCAGGAAAAGTCTGGGCAGTGCAAAGTTCTAGGAAGAGGGAACTTTATAATCACAAGTCAGAATCACATAGAGAGGGAGGGCCTCTCTAAACTGGCTCCACCTTGCCCGTGGTCTCCATGCTTTCATCCTCCTGTTCATCTGAAAGAGAGAGACAGCAAGATAGAAGGCTGGAGCCTCCTGAGGGGCCGAGAAGAGTCCTACTTTCTGAAAAGCCCCAGCAGGCTGGGGGAAGGTGGCAGCTGACCTCCCCTCCTTCAGGCTCTGAATGCCTTGCCCCGAGGCTCCCCGTCTTACCCAAGTCAGTCATGGTGCCTCCTTTGACTGGGGCTGACTCTGAGTCCTTCTTAGTGTTGACTGCCAGAAGAGAGTCATTTTGTCAGACAGGTTCTGCCTAAATCAAGGCCTCACCTCTCTGCTGTTAACAGTTCTACAGATCTCACTTTCTCCAAAAACTTTCTCCATCTACTCACAAAATGTAGTAACTTCCTGCAGTCACAATCATTTTAGGGCTTGAAACTCACTTGCCACTTTTCCTCCTTTCCCCAACCAAAAATTCATTTAACTTTTTTCCTATAAAGAAGAAATTTGTACCCTATGGACATTAATATATCATCTTATCTTTGATAGGTCCTTATTTTTATCTATGTGTCTATAAGTTCTTCATGGACTGAGACAGTCTGACCAAATCACTCTGTAGAAGAGTGGTTGGATCTTAAATATTTTTGAAAGAGGACACTCCTCAACTAAATTTATATACAAAAGCGCAAGAGAAAACATGGTTAGAAAAGACCTGCTCTGATGGATGAGAGGGTGGGAGCCAGAACTCCTCTCTCTCAGAGGCCCCCTTCACTCCACTCCTGAAATCCACTCCTGGACATCTGGGGCTACTCTACAGATTGCAGACTGTAAACCAGTGCTGGAGAGCAGTGGTCTCCAAAATGGGCTTCTCACATAGGCTGCTCCATAGAATACAGGCAGAGAATATCAGAACTTCTCTGTATACTTGTTTTCTAATTTATCCTTTACATTTTCCCATTTTTAGGTAATGTTTGCATATGTTTTATAATGCTTCTAAAGGAGTGGTATAACAGTTCATGTATATAATTTGTGATCAAATACATTTTACTGACAGGGATGCAAAATCAAAGAGTTTAGAAACAACTGTCAGGTACAAAGCACAGTCCACAACTCGGATATGGATGTGAAGTTAGACTGTACATGGTGATGAAAATAATTTCAATAACCATCTAAACTGAAGAGAAAGATCCTCTAGACCTGGACCTGGGCCTGGGAAATCAGCCTACTCAGGGGGTTTGACAGAATAGGGGCAGGACAGGGAGTGGGGAAGAGCCCAGGGGCTAGGCCTGGCCCATACCTGTTTTAGGCAATGTCACCTCTTCTACATTGGGGACCGGTGAGGGCTCATCCATGTCCTTTGTCAGGTCTTCTTGCTCCTCTTCTCTGTGGCCACGCTTGGACTTGGTGTAAGGTGTCGAGGGACTGCAAAGGAACGAGAGTAAAAGAAAATCCAGTCATCCTTGGACAAGGGTCCCTGGAAGGTGAAGCTCAAGGGAGGGGAAACAAGAGAGAATCCCAAGGGCAGAGCTGAGCAAAAACAGAAACCAATCACCTCAGAGTAATGGGAAGTGGCCAAGGCTTTCGTTTGGAGATGAAGCTCCCTTTGAGTTCACTAATGGCTGGGACTAGAACTAACGACTGCACAGCTAAAGAAGAGCTCCTCGTCCTCCCTCTCAGGACACCAATAGGACAAGGCCAGGTGGTTATGGGAAGGGGTTTATTTGTCCTTCCTTCTTTCCATGTGGTGTGGAGAGAATGGTGAAGGTAGGGGCACTTTAGGGGCTGGCATACCCTTTCTTAGCATTTTTCTTCTTAGCTTCTGGGGTTGGTGAAGGAGAGGGGGAGCACTTCCTCTTCTTATAGTTCCCCCCCTTCTTGTCCCGTCGATCTGAATCTGGGCTGTTCACCTGCAGGTTGGAGAATTGGGACAGATGTCAGCCAATAATCTCCAGTGAGACTTGTTCTGAAACTTATGCTAAGGGCTCTAGGAAGAAAGAAGAGAAAATTTCACCTCGTCTGTCAACGTCTTGGCTGAAATCTTCTTTCGGCGGGAGACAGGGTTTTTGTCATCATTTACTTCATAGTCTTCCTCATTCATCCATTCATTGAAGGTATCTGTGTCCAGGATCCACTTTGCATGAACCTAAAGTACAAAGGCCGACTGTGCTGGAGAGGAGCCTGGAAGCCACAGTTCCGTCTGGGGACCCTTAACAGAAAATCCCAACGGCACAGAAACCTCTGTTTCACCTCCAAAGAGCGTTCTGGCTCTGGCATTCTCCTTGGGGCAGGGAAGACAAGAAACGCTCACCTTCCTAGGTTTCTCAGGAGTTGGAGCATCTTCCACAGATGCTTCAATTTCACTGGCTGGGATCCAGGTGTCGTAACTGCCAAGGGAAATTCAGCAGGAAGTAGAATCAGTGAGATAGATTTGTGGAAAAGGAAAGTGCAAATCTTTTTTACCTTTTCCATTTACAAAAAGTAAATGGTTGTTTTTTGGTATGATTATTTTTCCAGTTAATACTGGGATTCTTTTCACTACAAAGTAATAAAAACAATTACAAAATATTTCAAAAATAAAAAAAGAAAAGGATCATTCTAACACAACTACTTGTTAAAAATAGCTTCAGTATGTATTTTAAAATACACTCAGTATGTATTTTTCCTCAGTAACTTTTTCCTGTACAACTTTGATTTTATAATTTTGATAATACTGGGGTTATTTTACATCCTACTTTTTGCATTTAATATTCATATGCAATACATCCATGTTATTTCTGTAAGTTTAAAGTCAGCATGATAGCCCATTGAAGAGATATACAAATTGGCTGAAACATTTTCCCATCGTTAAGACATTTAGATTGTTTCTAATATTTACTTATCAAAAATTACACTGGGATAAAAAAATGGTACTCAAGATAACCATTTCACACCTTGTTCAGTAAGTCCAAACCTCCCCAAGACAGAGGATTCGCATGATAGGAAGAACAAATTAACACACCTAAAAATAGCCCCAAAAGATAATAAAGTAAAAAATTAAATTAAAAAAAATAATAACCCCCCAAATAACTCCTTTTTGCTTTGCTAAATGTTCTAGGGCGTCTCAGTCTGGCTCTTGTACTTAGACCTGCCCTAGGGACCCGTCCTCACCTGTCAGGATAGTAGCCCCAGTGCAGAAGAACCTGCTTATCCCGCTTCATGACTGGTCGTACCCATTCCTCTGGGGAAAGAAACAGAGCAGGAAGAGATATAAGCTAAAGGGTTATAAAAAAATAACTCTTGTATACGACTCCTGTTGCATGCAGCAGGGGACCTGGAAATAGGAATGGGAGGCGGTAAGAGGATTCAGGATGGAAAAGAGAAGAGGAACCCAGGCACCGCATGGGAACTGAGCAGTCCTCCACCTCCTAACCCAACCCATTCGCTGCAGGGGCCAGGAAAAGCCAGTTCTCACCTTCTTCCAGGTTCCCCGGGACAGGATACACAACGTGGGAGGCATTGTTCTTATCCTCAGTGACCGTGCCCTGGATATCACAAGGAGAAGCACGTAACTACGGTCCTCTCTAAGTTACTCATGGGTATAAATAAACCAAAATAAGATTCAACCACAGATCTGCCTTCCCAATCATATTTTTCTTAGGCTGGTGTCAGAGTTAGTTTGTATTCTCTAAGCACACACCAGCTGAATGGCAGAGGAAAACAGCTGTGATAGCTAATAATGAAGAAAAGTTAAAGAACTAAAGATTGTTATAGATAATCCTTGAATAGATAATCTACACATGGGAAATGTCAGGTTGACTGTTATGTCTCTAGCAATGACCTCTGCTTGTTATTCTAGAGTTCCAAAGAGCAAAGATTTCATTTCTCTGAAATCAGACAATCTCTAGCTCAGTGGAAGTAGATGCTTCCCCCATCCTGCCAGGCCAAGGCAGACTAGGAACAGAGATTCAAACCTACCAAGACTGGGAAACGGGAGAGCAGGCGGATAAAGAGTGGCTCAAGGCTTCAAGCCTAGTTATTTTTCAAAAAGGTAGAGCCACCTCTGCGGTAGAAAACATGGCACCTCAGGACTGCTTATTGAATGGAAAACATCAGAAAAAGAGACATGGAGAATCCAAACGCCTCTCGTGTCTCACCCACTCACCTGGTGTCTCTTGATAATGTCCTTTAATTTCCCTAGCAGTTTGGGTTCAATTTCTGGGCAAAGAAAAATGTTTGGTCGCGACAGGCAATTATTCTGTGGGGAGAAGAAACAGAGGGAATGAGATTATGGGGGAGGGGTGTTTTGGATTCCTACTGAGGGAAGGAAGATGGGTGGGAGGTTCATGACTGTTACCTGCACCAAGGACTTCTCAATGGTCATGAACATTTCTACATTGCGGTCCATGCGTGATGGATTCTGGAAGTCGTAACGCCGCCTTGTGAAGAGGTGATAATCTAGTGAGTGGTATAGCTCAGGTCTGGGAATGAGGGTAGGGTATGTGACTTTTTAACATGGGAAGTTAGGAGGCAATCCTGCTCACGGTAAGTGCCAAATATCACCAGGGTTTACTGATATCAACTCACTTTGTACTCAGTCCAAAAGGACAAAGAAAAGTTTGAGATGCTAACCTAAGAATCCCTTTTCCTCTACAATACACACACTGATACACACACACACACACACACTCACTTTGGACTCTTATTTTGGCTGTGACTCAGCCATTTTTCTGACCTAGCAAGCCAGGCCTATTGACTAAGCAAAGTAAGAGACTCCTAAGAACGTCTACCTATGCTCTCCCACCCCAGAACGACCCCAAGGAATCAAACGGGGAAATTCCCTCTAAACTAAATGTAAGAAGCATAGAGAGAGGGCATCTCACCATCCCTGGTCACTCTTGAATTTGTAGGCAGCTGCAAGTATGTGGCACAGGGAGCCTCCTGCTTTGAAGTCTAGGAAACATTTGATCTACAAAATTGGGACAGGGAAGAATTATATGAGAGTTACATCCTAAATTCTCTTATTACTTAACAGTCCTTTCACAAACCCCGTGCCATTGTATCATGTGGCCTGGAAGAGGGGGAAGAAAGAAACCAAGGTTCACAAAGCCCCACCTTGTGCCAAGCACTTACTGGGTTACCTCACTGACCATTACAGAAACCCGACAAGGTAGGTATACTAAGCCCATCTAAAGATGAAGAAACCAAGACCCAAAAGGTTTAAACGGCTTGCCCAAGATCAAAGAGACACCAACAGGCAGAGCCAGAATTTGAACACAAGCCTGTGCAAATCCAAATCTCATACCCTTTTAACCATAACACAATAGTTTCATGCACTGACCTGATACTCTGAGATAATCTGTTGTACAAAGTATTACTAAGACAAACGGAGTGGTAAATTGGGGACTAGACCAAAGCAGTAATGCCCTGTGACCAAGGACACAGATGCTAAAAAAATTTACCCAAATATAAAAAATTAAGACATTTACAAAAACCCAAAAAACTCCCTCTCCAGTCTGGAGGATTCCCCCTTTGCTTTTGCACTCACCGGCAGCTTAGTTAGCGGTGCGTTGCTCACATGTTTGCCAAAAACTTCTTCCTGAAATTGTAGCAACTGTACAACCAGGCTAGACAGAGACTTGTTGGTGGGTGGTTCAGCTTGTATATACTGGGGAAAGAGGGAAAGAAAAGAAAAATAGACCCCAGATAAACTGTCCACCATTTCTCTTCTTTCTTTCCCAGGAGCTCTGGAAGCATCTGGGGCAGAGAAAATTGTGTCTTCAACCCCACATGTCAAGATTCTATAAAGAAAATGGTAGAAGGGAGGCCCTCTACGCCCCTCACTAGGAAGTTACAGTTCTGCTCCCCCCAGCCCATGCTGCCAGTGTTGGGTGGCGGGGACCAGGGGGGGTCTTAGCTACACCCTGAAATTGGAGTTTCAGGACCCTATTCTCTAGCCAACAGCACTGAGGGTTGTAAAATCCTGAAGGTTCACTGACAGGCAATGGAAGCAATACCTCTCAGGCTCTAAGCAAGGCAATAGTGTATTTTTTTGGGTAACATTGTGGAAGGCCAAGATTCCCCCTATAATGTGGCCTAATAAGAAAGATACATGATGGGGCCGACCGAGTGGCACATTGGTTAAGAGCTGGCTTGGGAGCACCAGCTCTGAGCAGCAGGGTCCAGGTTCGGATCCCACATGAGGGCCAGTGATGCTGTGCCCTCTACAGCTGAGATGGTGAACAACAAACAGCTCAACCTGGAGCTGGGCAGCCATGAGTTGCCGGAGTCGGCGTAGGCTGCAGTAGAGCTGGCCGGCAGCTGGCATGAGCTTTCGTGAGCTGCCATGAGTGACCGTCCGGTGGCCAGTGAGCAACTGCCTTACCCGGGAAAAGTGCAATGATAATACCAACATGGGGCAGTGAAGCGACATCCTCCACAACTAGACTGAAGAACAAAAGGACAGCAACTTGTCTGTTCCCCAATTCCCCAATAAAATCTTAAAAAAAAAAAAGACAAAAGACAAAAAAAAGAAAGATGCATGGCAACGAGGCAGGGCAAACAGACTGAGAGAGTGAGCTTGGGCAAACAGAAAGTGAGCATGTGCATTCCGCTTCTGCTAGGAACAGGGCACAAGTGTCTTCGCAAGCCCTCCTAAATGGGAAGGACCAGCTACTACTCAGCCTGGTGGGAAAGAGCAAGACAACACCTGTCTTTTCTGAGGAAACCTTATCTGAAACAAGTAACTCTGGGCCTTCTCAAACATTTCCATATTATGCTACCTAGCATCCTAGCCTTCTAATTTAAAACTGAGCTAGGAGGCTAACTTTCTCTTTACCTTTTGACCCCTGTGTCCTCAACCCTAATCACAGAGAAGAGTGCTCCTCTCAGTGAGAGGTGTAAAGAGATCCTTGAAGGAAAATGTAAATGACAAAGAGCTCAGAGCTTGAAAGCTGAACCAGGTCTCGGGCTGTCACTCCCCTCAGGGCCAGAGACTAAGACCCTAGGCTGATCTCCCTTCCAAAAGGTCAAAGGTAGAAGCCTGGGAACCAGAGCCTCACACTGGGATGCAGACAAGCCACAGACCCAGCAGCTGTCTGTCAGGAGCCTGACACCCAGAGAGACCTCTGAGAGCAGGGCCAGGCTCATAACTAGGATCAGAGGGGCGTTCTCTTAAACCACTCATCACACTTCTGACAGGCTGCAAAGCTGGGGAGGAAGAACTGGGGAGTTGAAGGAAAGCCAGGCAGAGAATCCCTCTCAGGGTAGTGAGAAGGAAGTGAGGCAGACCATCTCCAGAGAAAAACCATATGTTTAGATATTCCTTTCAACAAGGCCTTATGACAAAGACAACACCAGGAAAAGGTTCAGTAAAAAAAAAGATAGTTAAGGCTTCTTGAACCCTTTGTTCACTACCTTAATATCTCCAGTTATGGTGTTGGGGGCTAGAGATACAAAGAGTGTCCTAGCCTCTGAACCCCAAACCAAGGCAATTCAAGGCCAGGTGGGGGAAGACTTCATTGTGAAACTGAGGAATGGTTTAATAAGAGGTCGCTGCCAAGGAACTCCTATACCCTGGCTCCCAAAGAGGATTTGTTGTAGCTTGGCTGGTGGTGGGGACGAGAGGTAGAGACAGGTGATCTCAGGTTGGGGGCCTTTTTCAGGCTGATGGAGCAGCCAAGGGCCTGCTCTGTGGCTGTTTACCCGCCTGCGTTCATCATCTCTCTCTGAACGTACACAAAGCACCAGGGAGGCCTCAGCCCGGCTGGTACCTGGCTCCGTGGGGGGCTCTGGCGGGCACCGTGGCGGGCACGCTGACTGGGGACGGGGGGAGGGGGATCGACACCAGGTCCACCCCTGACCGTCTCTCCCGGAAAAGCCCGGAAGGCGATAGCTTAGGGAAGGGTGGGCTGCTGGCACGGAGACCCGCTGGGGCAGTGGAGAAAAACAAGGGGCAGAGGGCGCAGCAGTGGGGGCGGGGGCTGGAATCCGAGGCCGGAGGGGGGCCGGTAAGAGGCCGGAGGAGGGGCGCAGACCGGAGGGCGCGCTGGGGGCTGCTCCCGAGGCCGCGGAGGAGGGGCCGCGGGCTGCGGACCGCCAGAAGGTGGGCAGGGTCCCGGGTCGCTGTGGGGCCGCGGTCCCTTTGTCCCGCCCCCGGTCTCCGCGCGGCCTGCCCGCGTACCTTCTTGTAGTTCTTGCCGAGCCAGAGCCGCACGTTGTCGAACTGGGTCACGGTGTCCGCGGCCTCGTAGTACTTCACGTTGGGGCCGCCGTCCTTCTTCCGCACCGCCATCTTCTCGGGCTCGGGCCCCGCCGCCGCCGCCCGCCCCGCTCAGCTCAGCTCCCGCCTCCTCC
>NW_017731898.1:701346-706837 GCF_001890085.2 Hipposideros armiger
TCTTTTTTTTGCCTCTCAGCCCTGCAAGTGGCACCTCTATCCTGTCCTAGTGGGATGCCCGTCGCCTGAGGCGCCCCCAACTCCAAGTGGTCGTCACTTCGCACATTCCTAACCCCACGGACCTCCTAATCCCAAGGAACCCCAGGCCTCTTTCCCCAAGATGTTCCGTCCTTTCAACCGACTCCAGGAGTTCCCGGTTTAAACCCTGAGTTTCCCCCACCCCTAATGTCTTTTCCCAGCACTCTTTTCACTCCAAAACCCGAGGAGTCCCCTAGCCGCCACCCTCGGTGCCCAGCCCCTTCCCTCCAAGTGCTTCCTCTGCAGGTCTCGCCAATCACCTCCTAAATAGCTTTGCACTCCTTCAGACCCGGAATCTTCGCTGGGCGGGGGACCCTCTCTTTTTCTTTGAGTGGCGTAGAGGAGAGGTAAGAAGCGGGGGCAGGGGGCTCACAGGATGTGTGTGTGCATGGGTATGTGAATTGGCCACCGCTTTCCCGCAATGCCAACCCCTTCTGTAAGTGTGTGGCGGAGCGCGGTTTTGGAAGTCACGGTGGCCGAGTGGTTAAGGCGTTGGACTCGAAATCCAATGGGGTTTCCCCGCACAGGTTCGAATCCTGTTCGTGACGTTCGCTTTTTCT
Source organism: Hipposideros armiger (assembly GCF_001890085.2). Taxonomy (NCBI): domain Eukaryota; kingdom Metazoa; phylum Chordata; class Mammalia; order Chiroptera; family Hipposideridae; genus Hipposideros; species Hipposideros armiger. The sequence continues at coordinate 701,985 of NW_017731898.1, forward strand.
CCACCCTCCACTTCAAGGAAGTGTAAAGGGAATCCCTGGTTTTCGTACGTGCCTTTCGTGCACTTCCCTTTCTGTTTGGGAAACAGAAGCCGGAAGGTTTCCTTTGGATTTGGGGGAATGAGGGTGATCACGGAAGCTTAATTATGCACTACCTTAAGGGCTGCTAGGATACAAGGTAATTTCAGCATTCTATTTTTAGCAAAAATTGTTTCATGCCTTTGGGAGGGAATAGCAAAGGATTTGGTTGAAGAAGGTTTAAGTTTTGTTTGGGAATGTAAATGTCTGTTGTGCTGTAAGAGTCAAAACTGGAGTTTGCAGGAAAAGAGGGCACCTCTGGATTTCATGACCAGAAGTCACATCTTGTAGGTCTGATTATAAATGAAGACCCAGGAAACAGGGCATTCTCTCATTTGGATTTCCTCGAGGAGGTGGACCTCAGGTACAGGGCTAGGGAGAGGAACCTATTGAAACAAACACTGCAGATCGAGCTGGAGCTAGTGTGGGAAGATAACTATCACTTTTTATTGAGTGCTCATTAAGTGTCAGGTAGTTCTCCGTGTATTAACCAAGCTAGGGAATTAATCCCTTTTCTAACCGGTCACGCTGCTGTACTCACTTCCCCTGGTTTTTCCTATCCCACAGTTTGATTGTGAGGAATATTTAGGACACTTGTGGAGGATGTTCTTTTTGTATTTCTTGTACGGCAGCATCTTCTCCAAAAAGAATCCCCAAAGGACAGGGGGTTTAAGGGTAATTCATAGCGCTTTCTACACATTTATACTTTGGAGTTACCCGCCTTCATACCATTGCTCATGCTGTTCTTTCCAAGATCACCCTCACCACTGTCTCCTTCCCCCCCTTCACCCCACACTATGATCACTTTCCATCTGCACATCCTTTTACCCCTTCCCCTTGAATGCTCTTGATTACTCCAGCTCGAACCTATCAGGCTACCACCACCAACCACTACATTGCATGCAAGTCATCTCCTTTGACACGACTCTGCAAAAATTAAAAAAAAAACAGATTATATTCTACCTCTTAAATGTCTCAAATCTGTCCATTTTTCTCAGGAGTGAGTGCAGACTGGACCCACCACTTGCTGGAGCCTTTATTTGGAAAATAGGGGTCATCGTGAGGACTACAGAAGTTAGAATATGCAAAGCTGCACTAAAGCATGCACACTGTGGCCGGAGACCTTAAACCTTTCCATAGCTGCTTTTGGTGTTTCATGACCTGGTCTCTTTTCTCTCTCCACTCTTCCATATTCCCTACATTCCACTCATGGCATTCTTTTAGTTCCTAGTATAGTATTTGTTCATGCTGTTCTCTGCCTGCAATAATCTTTCTCATCTTCACCTTCTACTCAGTCGCCACTTAAATGTTGGTTCTCCTGGGGAGTCTTCTCTAACCACCTGTCACTCACCACATCCTACGCCCTAATCTTATCATGTGAAGTCTTTCTTCCTCTGTAGATATAAATTCTTGGCACATATAAGCGTCTCAATAAAAAAAAAAAGAATTTTGTTGAGTAAAAGGATGTTTTTACAGTAGTTATATGAAAATGTTTTAATCTTCACTCAGACTGGACTCTAAACTTCTTGGGAGTTAGGACTATGTATTTTATTTATATGCAGCTCCTGTACTAGGTCTTACATATAGATGTGATCAAATATGTACTATAATAGAATCTAATTAGCTCAGTGCTCAGCTTTCTACCATCCTATTTTGCACATGCTCTCAGATTTAAATACCTGGAGAGCCAAGACCAACAGGACCAGCAGAGGGCAACCGACAACTATGTTGTGAAGGGAAGAAGGCTCCAAGGTTTACAAAATGGAGGATCTGAACTGAGAAGGAGAAACAGAGGTTGTTTGGTATTTGGGAGATCCTACCTTTTGCTCTCAAATGCTTCCCTTGTAGTTTTAGAGGACAAGAGGCCCAGGCTTTGAACTTTCATGAACCGTAGATAATTTCACATTTTTACCATGCCCACAGCCCACCCCAATTCACCAATTCTTTCATCCTTCACCTTCTATCCCAACAAATCCCAAATCCTATCTCTTTCTTTGTGTTGCATGATCAGGCCCACGTCTCTCTCACCATTCTTACATATTTATTACATTCTACACTGGTATTCTTTAATTTCTGATTCAGTATTTGGCCTTGTTCATCTATCTGCCCTTAAATAACCTTTTCCATCTAAGCTTGCAATCTCACTCATTTCAGCCTCCTAGGGAACCTTCTGTAAATAAACCTTCCATAACACATTCAAATTCCACTCCACTGAATCAATCCTTATTTCAGAACAAATAAAACTACACTTTCACTTGACACTTCCAAACCTTGCTTTCTACTTCCTTTTTTGAATAAAATGTATACCCTCTGCCTCCAGAGCTCCATACTATCTTAATACCCCATGGTAGAAACCTTTACTGTTTGAAACCATTGATTTCTTAATGGATTTCAGAGACACTGTTTTTCTCTTAGAACACCTTCTCCATCTCATTTTTCTCCCTCCTGTGGAATTCTACTAAAACTTAATTCTTTTCCCTCTTCCCAAGAAAAAAATCCCACGCCACCGTTCAAGACATGGCCTCCCAGCCAAACCATACATAGTCCTCTATCTCCAACTGTCTATATGTCTGCATAGCTGACCTAATGTCATCTAAAACACAAATAAAACTTCTCTTCCTTTTCCAGAATCACATTCTCAATCTTTTCCATTTATGCTACTACCATTCTTAATTCCATCTAGTTTCGAACCTTAAGAAATATCTGACATTTTTTTTCTCCAGTAACCTTGCAAGTGCCCCACTTTTGCCACACTTAAACCTCTTAAAACACTGCTTTCCTCATATTATTCCCAGGTCCAGGAACTTCAGCGCCCCATCTGATTAAATACATGCTCCTATTATCAATACACTTTGCCTAAATCACCCATTTTTTTAATCCTTAATTCCTCCCAGTAAGATACCCCAATCTAATCAGGCTGTGCGTTTCCATGTGATAGCCTAATTCCTTCTCTCGTGAAGCTTCTGTCTATCTCATAACCAACAACTAGCTAACGCCACCCTATACTGATCAAAGCTACAAGTTCTCAGATCTTAATCAGAATTGCTTTTATGTAACTAAAAAGCTGATGTGGGGGAATCTAACACACAAGAACTTAATATAAGCCCCTTCCAAGTTGTTGACTTGTTCCGAATGTTAAGAGGCTTGGATCTCTGCAGTTTATCCAGTAAAGCAAATCATTAGAGGACTTAAGCTAAAATGATCTCAACTGACACTTGTTTCAGGAATGCTGTCATTGTACAAAACGTTTCTGGAACTCCTTCACAGCTAGTTTATGAGCCACATTTAAATGATTCATTACTTCAAAATTACTTATTAAAAATGCTGATGCATTAACCAACTTGATCATTTATCTATTTTCCAGATTTTGTTCTAGTTACTCCTGGAATTCCCCCAGGTCTCATTCTTTGGTTTCTTCATGTTCTTTCCTTTAATGTTTATATTAATTCCTAGAATTTCTTCATTAACTCTGGGCAGGTAACTCCTAAATCCACATCTTTAACCCTAACTTCTTGCTCTTAAGCTCCAGACCTACATTTCCAATTACTGGCTAAACAGCTCTATATGGAAGTACTGTACTTCCAATCCAATGTTCCCCAAATGAGTTCATTACTTCATCCCTGAAACCTGCTCGTCCTCTCCTCCCTATTTAGGTTAATAACACGGTCTTCTCATTCACACGGACTAGAAACCTGTCTTTATCTGTGACTCATCTTTGGTTACATGCCCCTTGTTAAGTGTAGTGGTTAGGAGCTCAGGCTCTGGAATGACTTTCTGGGTTCAAATTCCAGTTCTAATTGCTGTAAGAATTTTGTCCTTTGTTTCCCCACATAGAAAATGGAGATGATAATAGTGCCTTTCTATAAAGTTGGGATGATTATTGCTTACAATACTGTCTGACTCACAGTAAATGCTTAATTTAGCTGTTCTCCCCATTCCTCACAGCCAATATCTGATTCTGTTCAGAACTCAGCTCCAGTGATACCTGAGAAGCCTTCCCTCCTGTGTCCTACCAGGTAGGTGGTTGACACCTTTCCTCCTCATTGTCCCATTGTACTTATTCCTTGCCTATTAGTAACATACTGTTCTGTAGTCCCCATTATTTGTTCAAGTGCATCTACTAAGCTTCAAATTCCTTTGAAGACTTGTTTCTCAATTATTTGTATATCTCAAATACCTATTCCAATTCTTGGCACTGGCAAGGTAAGCTATAAATGTTGGCTGAGTGGATCTATTCAGTTATGAAGGCCTGTCCGTTTTTCTCCCTGGATGTCTTGTTCTCTTTCCTGCTCTGTTTTCAAGCTCTAATAGTCTCTTGCATGAATTACTGCAAAGCTTAGTAATGTCACCAATTTTCAGTCTTCCCACTGTCACTAGAATTATGAGTTGGAAGTCACTCCTCTTCTCAAAAACGTACCTATAAAATTAAAGTCCAAATTCCCTACCATGTATTCAGGACCTTCTAAGAACTGGCCCCAAATTATTTCTAGCCTTATCTTCCATTACCTTCTTCAAAAAACTCTATGCTCCAGATCACACTAGTCTTTTTGTGAATATATCCTTCATCTCCACTTGGTTTTTTTTGTTTGTTTTTTAAAGATTTTTATTGGGGAATTGGGGGGATGGGAACAGTGCTGGGGAATTGGGGAGAGGGGAACAGACAAGTTGCTGTCGTCTTGTTCCCCAGTCTAGTTGTGGAGGATGCCGCTTCACTGGCCCAAGTTGGGACCATCATTGCACTCTTCCCGGGCGGGGCAGATGAGTCGCCGGCTTCTGGA